>NC_054545.1:38150091-38270091 GCF_017654505.1 Polyodon spathula
CTAAAGTGAGGAGAATGTACAACTGAAGAACAACCATTGTGCAAACATCCAGCATCCTGTCATTTTAAATATACAATTACATTGTCAATTAAGTCCTTGCAACATTTTAGCATAAAGCCCATCTGAAAACCAAAAAGAAACCCAAACCAAGTGAATGCGCAGCGTGTATTTTCAGTCTTGAAACTGAAGGTGAAATTGAATGTCAGGTGTTCTCCTTCTGGTCAGTATCTTCAGCTTTATATTAATAATTCTTAGTGTTACTTGGTCGATGCTTGCACACTTGTCTGTGTTCATGCATTGCTTGGTTTATATATCATATATATCGTTGCGCACACGTGTAGGAGCGGTTGTATTCCCAGCAGATGCAGTGCCTGCTTCTCTTGGTGGATTCTATCGGTCCATGTGAAATGTGGGCTCGAGATCTCTCTCCCGCGTCACTGGTTCAGTTCCAGAGCCCAGACTTGCTGAGGCCAGCCCGTCCTGCCTTTCAACTTCTTTCCGTTCACCAGCGATCCCTGATGGACTTCGCTCTGCAAGAAAACATTGAAAACACACTTAGTAGTCGTTAGAACGGTCCCGTCACTGGCAAAGCACAGCAAAGTGTAAAACAAGCAAGTGGAGCCATGGTGAAACATAGGCAGGCATTGCAAAGCAAATCAATACACATAATAAAAACACTGCAAACCAAGGTCAGCTTTGGTAAAAAGCCTCTTAAACACGGGAAAGCATGGGAAAAGTGCAAAATACATTGGTGAACATTTACAACAGGCAATATAGACTGTACCATACCACTATCTATATAGTTGACGTTAAACCGGTACAAATAGTAGGTTAAAATGAGCGTTTGCATCGCATTTATTATGATTGTCACTGAGAGACAGCGCCGACTAGATCATTCTGGCTACAGAACTGTGAGGACTGAAAGGGTTTGCATTATTATTATTATTATTATTATTATTATTATTATTATTATTATTATTATTATTATTTAGTAGTAGTATTATGGTTGATATTATTAGTATTTTTATTAGCAGTAGCATTGGTATTATTATTAAAAAGAAAATCGGTACATTAGGCATTTAAAACTTCCAGCACAATATTATATTGTGAACTTTTTTTTTTTGTAATTATGTAATTTAAAAAAACAAACAATACTATTTAATCTAAAAGGAATTAACTTGATAGCGTTTACAGCAATGTTAATATTTTGAAATATTATATATGATAATATGATGTAGTTATATATTTAGCACACCTCTGCAAACGGGGATGAATCTCATCTGTGAAACAGGGGCCTCTTTCTCCTGCTATCTCCACATTACAATGTTATGAACAGCTGCAAATTGTGTTTTGAACACGTTTAATGAATCGCTCCATTTTGAAATAGGCTATTACAGCCAGTTCGTTGTCATTATAAGCCTAAATATATAGCAAATGTTATAACAAACTAAAACAGTACAACTCACATGGACAGAACATTATTTCTTAAATAATTAGGTTTCTTTTGTTAGTAGCCAATTTTCAGTTTTCAGCGTGCCAGTGTTGTCAGCATATAGCCAGAACCCAAAACAACATTATTCAAAACAGACTTACAAAATGTAAACTTGCATTTATTCATTTGTTTTATTATTGTATTTACTGGATTTATTTTCTACTTTGATGTATTTTTCTTTTGCTTTTCCGTTGTACATCTATTATTATACAGGGTCACTGTTCACATATCCAACAATAGGCCTGCTGGTCATTTGTCCAACTTTGTCGTTTTTGGCTAAAATATTTTTAATTTTAATATAGTCTACACTTTATATAAATGTATTATTATTATTATTATTATTATTATTATTATTATTATTTATTATTATTATTATGGTTCTTTAAAAATATAAGCTTTATAAAATTATCCAAAACAAATGAACACATGCTTTGCGCTATCTTACCGGTTCTCGTTTTCTTTTCGTGTCTCTGTTGTCGAATTTCTTGATTTCAGCCTTAAAGCCCTCCGTTTCCTCGGAATGAGAGTCCTTGGCGAGCACGTCCATTAGGTAGGCAATATAACTGGTGGCGAGTCTTAAGGTTTTGATTTTTGACAGTTTGGTGTCCGCGGGCACGTTTGGAATGCATTCCCTTAATTCTGCAAACGCGCTGTTAATGCTCTCAGTCCTCCGCCTTTCCTTCTTAGGACCGGCTCCTCTCCTCTTCCCCAGCCGCCCCGAAAGTGCTTCCAACTGAATGTGATCCTGCGCAGGACCCGGAACCCCGAACTCCGCGCTGTAGGGAGGCTGGATCGGAAAGTCCGGGGAGACCTCTGCGTGGTTCAGTACCCAGCTCTGGAAATAAGGGTTCTCCTGGTGACAGCGCTGGACGAATGGAAACGATTCGTGCATCATATGGTGGTGCTGGCAGCTCCCAATTAAATTCATATTGAAAGATGCGTGGAAACAGCCAAATCCACCCCACACACGAAATAAAACAGTTAATTCAATTATCCGCTTCAAATTGAATTCGATATTTAAAACGTTCCCATTGACCGCTCGGTAAATGTCAAATTAAAACTCACTTCAGACAGAGCGGCACGAACTTTTTTTTCACTTGCATATTAAAAAAAAAAAAAAACTTTCCCCAAACTATCGCTGAAATAATTTTAATGTAAAATATTTAAACGCAAAATAAATGATATGCTTAAAAGTATATTTCTATTTTAAAATGAAATGAATCAATGCGCTTCTATATATATATATATAGGCGTTTGTGTGAGCAATACAATCGCAGTTTATCTTCATTTGAGCTGCAAAATTAACCCTTCTGCGGTCCCCTGGCACAGGTTTATGTTGTCGGACAGACTGCGCGCAAGCTCTAGCGAGCCAATGGAGAGAGCCGAGCTGTGGTTCGGGGCGGAGACCGGGGACAGGCGCAGTGCGCTTTTCTAAATGGTTTGTTTGTTTAGCTGGAGCAACAGCACGCCACAATAGACAAAATGCCTGAAAACTTTCATTAGAGTGCAACTGCATTGCTTGTTTATGCGGCTCGACTCCATACTGAGGGTTACATTTTGGAACATAATACATTAGTGTGATGTGAGAGGCCAGTGTATTAAGTGCTGGTCCTGTCGTGTTACATTTAAATAGTAGTGTATGTAGCCAGTGCGTGAATACTGTTCTGTATACAGTGTAAATATTCATTTAACTACTATATATATATATATATATATATATATATATATATATATATATATATATATATACATATATACACACACACACACACACACACACACACACATCAAGAAGCACGATTGCCAGGTTGTATTTATTGGGTTAAGGTTTGGTTATCAGTAAAGCTTTGCTGTTTTTTGGTTTTAATGGTTTTATTCTATTAAAACCACGTTGCCTTCACCTGCCGAGGCTTCTCAGTTGAAAGTTTGCAATCTGTCTTTATACGACCGGGGAGGAAACATGGCGTGGTGGTAGAGGTGCGGATACGGGAGCTTACAGTAGCATTGTTGTTTTATAGCGTGTATGTTTTTATTGATATTATAATTATCTTAATATTGGAATTAATAGATATATATATATATATATTATATATATAGTAATAGTGATATATATATATATATTATCTATTATATATTATATTACTCTATATAATAATTTTAATTCGTAAATGTTTGTATAATTCGAAAACGAGGGCCATAAACACACACGGTATCGACCATAATAATAATAATGCTTATTATTATTATTATTATTATTATTATTATTATTATTATTATTATTATTATTATTATTATTATTAATAATAATAATTTAGTTACCTGTTTTCTTGTTGCAAAAATGCATCAAACTTTGAACAAAAAAGTTTACAATTCCATCTGAACTTTAATAGAACTAGGAGAACGCCGATGAGAGCATATCTAATGTTTTCTTACCGTTGATACGTTTATAATGAATTTTACAATTTGTTTGTTACGATACGTCAAAATTACTTACGTATAATACGTATTTGCTTCCCGCAGAAAAATTTCTTGACCGTCAAAAGATATATAATATATATATATATATATATATATATATATAATATATATCCTTCTTTTGACCGAGTTCTTTAAAAAACGCCCTTCGTTATTGCAAAGTTCCACTTTCTAATTTTGGTAGCATATAAGACAAGCATTAAGCACAACGTTTAGTCCTAACATTATACTAAACTTGGGTAAAATGTTACACCACCTGAAACTTCTGTATAATATATACCCTGATACTGATGCGACAGTCATCTGAAATGTCTTTATAATATATACCCTGATACTGATGCGACAGTCATCTGAAATGTCTTTATAATATATACCCTGATACTGATGCGACAGTCATCTGAAATTGCATTATAATACACAGAGCCTGAAATCGATGTGATACAGCCACCTGCAATGTCTTTATAATATATAGCATACCCTGATATTGATGTGATACAGCCACCTGCAATGTCTTTATAATATATAGCATACCCTGATATTGATGTGATACAGCCACCTGCAATGTCTTTATAATATATAGCATACCCTGATATTGATGTGATACAGCCACCTGCAATGTCTTTATAATATATAGCATACCCTGATATTGATGTGATACAGCCACCTGCAATGTCTTTATAATATATAGCATACCCTGATATTGATGCGATACAGCCACCTGCAATGTCTTTATAATATATAGCATACCCTGATATTGATGTGATACAGCCACCTGCAATGTCTTTATAATATATAGCATACCCTGATATTGATGTGATACAGTCATGTTACATGTTTTATATAATATACAGGAGACCCGGGCATTTGTTTGAATCGGGTAGTTTGTGTCAGATGGAAATTATGTGACTCGTGGTATGACCATGTACCGCATAGCACCCTACACGATATTCTCTGTATAATGCAGTATACGCGCCGGCTCTGTGATACACTTTCCTCTTCTTTGACTGGCCTGACCCCCGCTGTTCGGACTCGTGAGGTATTTACAGCACAGACAGTGCGACTATCGAAAACCACGTGTACCCAACCTGCTTATCTGACATATTAAACCTGGCTATTAAAGTCTCTATAGGTCTGTAGCGCTACACGTAGTCGATATAGGTAATTACACATTGTAAAATAGCTACAGCACGGGATACTTCTACAGACCTGCCGAGTAAATAAAAAAGGCAGTGTGCGCATTTATTAGAACACCCCGTTGATTCTTCTGATTTGATTTGCAGCGATTATAAATTCAAACCGCTGGAACGGAACGTCTTGGAACATTGTCAAACCAAGCAAATCATTCATTGTCTAATTTAATTGATAACTTTATTAGGCCACACGTGTAATTAATATAAAATAGAAAGAGGAAAGGAACGCACAACCGCAAATGATAAAATGCAGGAGACTTTTCAGAAGTTAAGATGCCTAATTAAAGCACAAAGTGGTCTCACGTTTTCACACAGCATGAGTGCCTATTGTTTCTGTATCACTGATTACTGAGTGAAAGTTGAAATTCTCCCCCGAGCTTTTCATGCAGGTAGGTAGGTATATAAATCACCGATCTGGAGGTGTGTAATAAATGTGCACACTGCTGTATATTTCCAGTGAAGACTATGACGGTGCTGCCCGGTGTGCAATGCACAGTATTTATATAGACCTAGTATTTGGAAGTTAGGTAGGATGTAGCCGGCTATACCAGTGTGAGAGCCTCCCAAGCCTTCTGTGAGGGCCGCTTGTGGTTTTATCACCTCGCTTCTCACGAAAGCCGTGTATATTGTTAATTCCCATGCACCTCGATGAAGCAGCATTCCTCACCGATTGATACACAGTCTCTCCTTATCTGTACCGGCCTGGAACATTATCCCATTACATAACACGACATGAAGGCTATTTAGAAACCATTCACTGCAGGTCTTATCTAAATATAGCTGTAAATCAGCGGGTGTCGGATTCCAGTTACACAGCGATTCCATAAAAAGCGATCTCCCCGCCACTGCTTACATTACTGCACGTTTAAAAATGTTTTACTGTCTGTTCTGTTAATGTCTGCGGTCAACATGAAATAAAGCAATCGGATATTTGTCACTGGGAATACATCGAGACATTTTCATTGTTTTTAATGGACGTGTCCAAAAATAATGGTTAATATAGGCTATAGATCCTATGCTTAAGCTGTATAGAGAAAAATCGAATTTACAATGAACGGATTATCCATTAATATGAATCTTATTAAGGAATATAATTTTTTATTATTATTTTATTATTATTATTATTATTATTATTATTATTATTATTATTATTATTGTTGTTGTTGTTTTTGTTGTTGTTACGTGGCGTAAACACTGTGCGAATACAAAAAAACAAAGCAGGTCTGCTGTCTCTATGACGTCAGAATGAATCCCGCAGTTTTTTGATAATTTCATTAGGCCGCTACTGTCAATAATCTAGTAAAACGTTCCTAGTACAGCAGAGCAGGCTGTTGCACGCTTGTAACCCATTAGATGCTTTGCAGCTGTAAATGCACCCTTTGCGTGTACTTACTATCTTCAGCTGTTTTATCTTACTTTTTTATTCACTTTCTTGTCTTACAGGAACATCATTAAAACTCTTCACTTAAAACAACGGCAGTGCTAATTAAAACGCTCGTTATTCAGATCGGAATCGCTTTGCTCGCTTTGACACTTTTTTCACCAACATAAACCGATGTCTCCCATTCAGTTTCATGGCTTTGATTTGTAAACAGATGAGGCAATGCTGAGAGAAAGAATAAGAATTTTTTTTAAAAAAAGCTGGCAGGAATGTTGCATTTCAAACTCTCACACGATGTCACAGCCGCAACAGAAATAGGTCATAAAAACATCTTGGACATGTTAAAAAAAAGTTTTTCTAATTGCTTCTGTTATTCATTTCGGTTTTTTAAAAGTCTTTGTTTTACTTATATATGTTCAACGAGCCAGCTGCATGATTACTTCCTCTCATGTTGTACTTCTAAACGTTTCGATACCAGAATGCCATTAGGGATGTATAATTGATTCTTCCCAGTTTGGTTATTAAGGACAGACAACATTGTATCTTTTTTACTGCGTGTTTTGGAATAAATGTATTGATGTGTAACCGCCCTGCTCCCGCCCCCCATTTTTTTTAAACTAAATGTTAAATGTTCATAGTCACATATATTTCAGCCTTCTTCCCTTTTGTATAATTACGCGTCTCATTAAATGTCAATAATCACGTCAACGTCTACAGTATTATTGGTTAAATTACTTACCACTGTATTCATTAAATCAATTAAACATACCGAGCGGTAGCTGTTGAACGAAACGAGTTCAATTCTTTGACAAGCGTTTCTCTGCACCCGTTCGATAAAGATGAGTTCTTATGTAGCAATCTGACTTGACCACTAACGCAACCTCTAACCCTTATTCTGCCCTTCCCGTCTCTGGTTCTGCACCTACTGCCCAGTTCTGTGCAATTAGCCAGGGATCCACCTGCTACCTTTAAGCATGCCATCTTACAGCAGTGCATGGAGCGGTGGTACAGGGGTTTAGAGAAAGTGGCAGTTGTCCGTACAAACCCCAGTGCTTGTTTCCAGTTGAAGGGAGGCTATCCGAGCCCTGCATTTTCTCTGCAGTTCATTTATACTCTGCATGCTGGAGGCTGGGAGTCTGGACCAAAGCCCTCTGAGATACCAGGGTCTAAGGGCTAGGAGGAGTGATCTCCTGGCAGACTGAATGCAAATCCCTTGGCTCTGCTGTGTTGAGATCCAGACCACCAGCAGAACAGCATTGATTCCCCTGTGGTTTGAGTTGAACTTCAGGGTTCAGGGTCCGTGATATTTTATTCTGTGCTTGTGTAACATTTAAAATAGGAGGTGAATGAAGACACTGGAGATCTGAAACGCATGGTTTCAAACAAGACGTATGTGAGTAAATACAAGGATTAGTTATGGCTTCTAACACAGGGGTGAGCTACAAGCACAGTGAATGCAGGAGAGGCCAGGCTGAGCAGGGCTTCTAACACAGGGGTCAGCTACAAGCACACTGAATGCAGGATAGGCCAGGCTGAGCAGGGCTTCTAATACAGGTGTGAGCTACAAGCACAGTGAATGCAGGAGAGGCCAGGCTGAGCAGGGCTCCTAACACAGGGGTCAGATACAAGCACAGTGAATGCAGGAGAGGCCAGGCTGAGCAGGGCTCCTAACACAGGGGTCAGCTACAAGCACAGTGAATGCAGGAGAGGCCAGGCTGAGCAGGGCTCCTAACACAGGGGTCAGCTACAAGCACACTGAATGCAGGAGAGGCCAGGCTGAGCAGGACTCCTAACACAGGGGTGAGCTACAAGCTGGAGCATTGCTAGAGGGGAGATGTTCATAAGGGCTTGAGGACCTGGGTTGAGCAGACTGGCTTGCAGTCAATTCCACATTCATGAGGGTTCACTTTCTACATTCATTGACTCAGTCTTTTTTTTTCTATGTTTCTGGCTACTCAGAAGAACTACAATGGAAACACAGTACATATGTCTGCATAGGAATGTGTCTTTTTTTAATTGTTCGAATTTAAAAATATATATATTTCTACACATTTTTGGAAGGCCGTAGGTAACCTTTGCTTTGTAGGTGCGTCTTGTGAAAAGTTTAACAAAATGTAAACAAAAAAAAAGAATCTCAGTTTGTGTTTTGCTCCTCTGAGTTTAAGCAGAGCTTGTGCACAAGGTTCTCATATTGCATGCTGAGGGCTGCAGTGAAAGCTCTGGATGTGTTGCCTCTATTTTAATAAGCTAGCGACTGCAAGGCTGTGCATGAACAATCTACCACAGCCAGCTGTTTGCTGTCCACCTCTTATTTGTTCTATAGTCATAATTACTCTGATTTGGCATATTACTAACACAAGATTACTGAAAAATACTAAAAGCTAAAAGTTTAGGTAAAAAAACAAGCAAGCGTCTTAAGCACTGTGTAAAAGATCCGCACTGGTCTGCATTCATGGCTATAGAGTTTTTAACCTCATCTCATCTCACCGATAGGGGACAGAATCCATAACGGAGGTGCATCACACAGCATTGCCCATTACACATAATAACAAACTGTCTGTATCTAAATTGTAAAGGGCTACTTTCCTCCAGCTCTTTGTTCCTAACCCTACCCTTTCTTCCAGATCTTCACTCCTAATCTTAACCCTTTCCTCCAGCTCAACGTTCCTAATCTTAACCCTTTCCTCCAGCTCTTCGTTCCTAACCCTAACCCTAACCCTAACGCTTTCCTCCAGCTCTTCATTCCTAACCCTAACCCTTTCATCCAGCTTTTTGTTCCTAACCTTGACCCTCTGACTGTATCTTTCTATTGTCTGTGTACATGGGATCCTTGACATACAAGTGTAAACCAGCTGAAGCACTCCTGGGGTTTCCTCACAATCGCAGAGTAATCGCACCGATTCCTACCCACCTCTGAGCTCCCGTTGACCAAACTACCTCCCCTCCGAGTCAGGCAGGAGTTCTGCTATGAAGCCCGTGGGAGATAAACCCAGAAATGAGTTCACCTGTGCTAGCCTGTGGACAAAAAAAAGAAAGAGAATCAACTCCCAATCCTGCCATAAACGTGCTCAGGCCATTTCGATAAACATTGCTCAGCAACACACGGCACACGTTACACAGAACAGGCGTGAGAAACACAAACAAAGGACACAGGAACTGTGCCCATTGGAAAAGCACTTACCTGGGTAAGTAAATATAGCAGCATTGCTTCTATTTGCAAAAACATTGCGCCCACAAGGAATGACATCTCCCAGTCTGAAACTGTGATTTCAGCTCTCATCTGGAAGGAAATGGAATCACTCCCCTCCAGGTAAAAGCAGCCTGAACTGCTGGTGTAGTATTTGAGAGTGAGCAGCCGGAAGGACGGATGTAAACTGAGTTCCACGATAAAGGCAGCCATTTATAATAGATTATTATGTTGACGTAACATGATCAGCATCTTGTTTAAACCAAATCACTTATATTATTTTACCAACGGGCTGTGCATGAATATACAGAATGTATAACATACCATCAAAACAGACAGACAGGCTGCAAAGCCTGCCTCCCAATTCAAAGATGAAGAAGAAGAAAAAGAAGTAGAAGAAGCAGAAGAAGAAAAGAGTCTTCACTTTCTTATCCTGCTGAAGAAGTTCTGTATGATTTTAAACATGACCCCTGGACCCCTTTCTGGTGCCCTCTTTGCTCTCTGCGGAGCCTCACTGGTGCAGGGGCTCCTTCCACAGCCTGTCTGGGGATCTGTGAGGAGCAGCCACTGAGCCTGCCTGCAAAGCTTTCCCATTCTTTGGCTTCTCCATGTCTGCTCCACTTTGGGGGCTTGCTAGTGAGAAAAAACAGACACCACTGCCAAAGGTTTTTTTTTTTTTTTACTGCAGCCTTGCTAACACATGACCCTTGCGATGCATATGAAAAGCAAGCATCAGACGTTAACATACATGTATGCGCTCCTAGGAAATCAGTCTGCAAACATTAGTATAAAAGCATTGCAAGATAACAAAGTGATCAGAGAATTGATATCCCAGTGGATTAGAATCCTATTGTAACAGAGGGATAGATTCTCAAAGCTATTTATTCAAGATTGTATTTCCATCAAAAACACCAATTCCAGTTCCAGTTCCAGTTCCAATTCCAATTCCAGTTCCAGTTCCAGTTCCAGTTCCAGTTCCAATTCCAATTCCAATTCGAACATATGACTTTTATTCCACGGTTCATCCAGCAGGGTCTGTCCCTTCCCTTCCTCAGTCTCATAGAGATGTACAACTCAATACAGGCATGGCTCTCTGTGACGCACATGTGGTGTCCGAGTGCCTCTAGATTGTCTATTTTGTTTCCTTAGAGCCTACGTTCCTCTTCCACTTCACTTATTTGCTCTGCATAATAAATAACCCTGTTCCTGGCTATTGCTAGCTGTGGACCTGGA
Source organism: Polyodon spathula (assembly GCF_017654505.1). NCBI lineage: Eukaryota > Metazoa > Chordata > Actinopteri > Acipenseriformes > Polyodontidae > Polyodon > Polyodon spathula. The sequence continues at coordinate 38,161,050 of NC_054545.1, forward strand.
TGGAAGTTTATGAATTCTGTGCACTCACCACACACAGGGGCTAGATAGTGCTGCTATACCAGGCAATTCCTATTGAAACCTGACTCACTGGTTCAAGTGTATCGATGATATCCACTAAATACATAGTAACCTGTCATCATTTAAAAAATAAAGACATCGAAAATAAACGGAATGGAATTAATGCGTAGCGGTACTACAGAAACTGCATATACTCCCGAGGGCTTCAAGTGATCACCTCTTGAAAGTCATGTAGACATTTGACATTTTTTACAGTGAAAGCAGTCAGTTCTTGCCAAATGCCCTCTGCTTCAATAGATAAAATAAATAATGTGTTTACAACTTTAAACAAACCACTTGGAATCTACAGCCTGTCGCTTTGCAATCTGTAGCCGTGCAGACCATCAATTAGCCTGGGAGCCTGCGTGGAGTTCATCCGCTGAAGCTGAGACACGCACGGAAAGAGGGTTATGGTACAATCTGTCTTTGTGACTGGGCCCAAATCTGTTTTCCTGGGGGAAATGGGTTTAAATACCAAGCCAGGGAGCTCTCCTAAATCAGCTGCCAGGTTGGAGCAACTGGGAGAAGGTGGGAATCCTGTCATCGGGCTGATTGGCATTGGATTAATGAACAAGGAGTCCAAATAATAACAGAGCGGCCTGCCCTGGAGCAGAGATTACATCACTTTCAAAGAAATGCAACTGGGAGTTTAGTCCTCACCCGGCTGGGCTCCTGGAGTCTTCTGACATCGACAGGCATTTCTATCACTGCTAAATCACAACAGTGTGCTTCATCGAACTGGGAAACCCAAATGTGTGACAGCTGCAGAATTAGCATGACATACAACAAACCAATACACTCAGGATTGCATTGCAGTTCACCGCTGGTCCTGGCACTCTGAATGAATTAGTATCTGCAGAGTAATTTCAGTGTAACACACGCTACCGCTGAGGACACTAGGATATGTATTTTTTTGTCCAGTTTAATTAGAGATAACGCTTTGCGCAGGATGACACATTTCTAAGAAAACTAAGGTCAGTAAAAAAAAAAAATCAGAACAAAAGGATAAAAGACAGACAAGACTTTTAAAATGTATAAATATGGTGCAAGAGAGCCGAGCACAGTCTCCTCCATTCATTCATTCATGCTTTAACACAGGAAGCTGTTGGTTTTTTGCATGCCCATGCTTTCCAAAGACAAACGTTCTGTGACACTGCAGTTTAACCTGCCATCACATTGATGAAAATCCTTTTTAATATAAAGATAGAGCCTGTCCCCCGTCCCCTGACCCCTGACCTTCAGTTTACTATAGCAGCCATGTCACGTTGCTTATCCCACTGAGAAACAATTAATACATTTCTTGCAGTTTACTTATTTTTGTATTTTTTTTAAACTGCTGCTTCCTGTTCTTTCACATGTGGTGGAGAATGTGCTTGATTTGAGTGAAAAGGATGTTATCTCATTAGAGAAAAAGCTATCAATCTGTCCCCCTATTCAGATGCACCTTGCCACATCTGGACTGCAAGCGTCTTTAAACAGCTATTGTTCCACTTCCTGCCTGCTGACTCCTGGATTTATACTTTACCTTAATGATGCTAAATGTGATCCACAATGACATGCAATGTTTCATAAAATAGGGTTAGCAGATCACATGGTGCGTGGAATGCTCTGATAGCATCCTTCTTAGTGACTCTTGATGTGAAGAGCCATCACCAGTGAAGCCAGAGAAGATGGAGTTCTAATGATCTGAGGAGCGGTCACCAGTGAAGCCAGAGAAAATTAAGTTCTCATGATCTATGGAGCCATTACCAGTGAAATCAGAGAAGATTAAGTTCTCATGATGTGAGGAGCCATCACCAGTGAAGCCAGAGAAGATGAAGTTTTAGTGAACACCTAAAACAGTACTCATATTGAGGGCTACGGGACATGGCTTACTAACTGTAATACAATGCTGTCCCCCTTTCAGAGGGTTTTATGAAGAGAGAGTGTGGCATTCATGCTATTCAGACATCAGTGTGGGTTAGCCATGCCCCCTGTGATTAAACAACAGAGGCTGGATAGGCTGGCAGGTACAGGGCAGGTCTGCCACATCTACAAAATGCAGGACCCCTCAAGGATTTCCACTGCAGCTAGAGTTGGGGTGTAATCATGCATCCTGGTCTGGGGTTTTTGTGTCATTTTCATGTGAACAACAAAAGAAAAATCATGAATTAGTTACCCTAAAAAAAGCCAAAGCACTTCTGGTCTTATTTTCTTACACTGTTTTATATATAAGTTGTGGGCTTTTCAAAGTTTACCAACTTAGCCACAGTCTTTTTTAGCTTCAGGACCTATTCAATTGCACATTTGAAATATTCCAGATCCATAGAAAGCAAATCTTTCAAGTGAGCAAGTCTACAGCAGCCAGTCTACTGAGTCTCAAGCAGAGAGTCCACATTGCCCCTTGTCCTGGCTGGAGTACCAGCTACAGATCACAATGAGAATGAAGAGGCCGGGTAGGATTTCACTTGAGGAACAGCGTGACTTTCTCATGTACTGGAAGGAGATGAGACCATGCTACGAAGCTGGCTCCCGACACATTAGAAAATAGTTTGTTCTCAAGATCAAAGCGAGTTCTGTCTGGTTGGAGTCAGGATATATTAGAAAGGTAAAGGACAGATAGAAATCATTGGGAGGAAGCTTTCCTTTAATATTATCACAACCCCACCATCATCCAAGCTACAGCACCGATGATGATGATAATGACGTCAGTTTTTCCAGGACTTGGCGCTTCATTTGTGGTTTTGGCTTCACATCATAACATGTTAAAAAAAAAAGAACCCCAAGTAATTAGTGTGACATTTCTTTTTTTTTAAACTAGTGGTACAAATGATTCTTGCGTTCTTACTGATCAACGGTCCAGACTATTTGGAGCTGTTCAGGTTTTTAATCTGACCGGGTGGGGTTTTTTTTCCCCCGCAAATTCTTTTTTAATTTGTTAAAAACTGAAAGTCTTTACTCTCTCTCTCTCTCTCTCTCTCTCTCTCTCTCTCTCTCTCTCTCTCTCTCTCTCTGTAGCATATACAGAAGGCCTCATGCACACAAAACAGAATTATAATTTTGTAAAAGTCTTTCCTCAAAGAATATGCATTGATAAGCTGCATACATTTTAGTGGTTAAAGCTTTGATGTTTGGAATCAGGACAGTTGTTTTTGTTTGTATCGTTGCTTATCATTTTAATGCCTTCTCCTGTCTCCACCACTCTGCAAGACTCAGACTCCACCGACCATTCCAACACTAACAGGCCCTGCAGCCAGGGACTCCATTGCCGCCAGACTCCACTGATAAGGATGATGGATGGGAGCAGCTCTGGCTCCATGGCCCAGCAGCTTCCTGGGAGCTAGAGATAGCCTAGCTGGTTCAATAGGGCCTAATGGGAACCCCTGTTACTTTAAGAAGCTGGAGCTGAAAAGATGGCTTGAGCCAAAAAAAAAAATCACTTCAACAGACTAATAGTCCTTAAAAGCATTTTTCAGTTGTTAGTAAAATGCTTTCACACAAGAGAACTAGGATATCTGTTGGCAGAGTTTAACAATAGTAGAAACACACACTTAGGAAATGCATTTGAAGTCCATAAAGGCTTTGCTGGTGCACAGTTCAGCTGAAATGTTATAGAAGTTGACTATCTCCTCTCCTGGCAGAAACAACGAGACAGTCCACTGTGAGCTACCCAGACATGTTCCTGTTCCATTAGAAAACTCAAACTCATCATGCTCTAGAGCAGCATTGGTAAGTCATGAGGCTGGATGAGTGGGGGGGTTGTTGCAGGGGTGTCCAAAGATAGACCTTCCACTCCTGGTCTTTGTTCAAACCCTGTTCTAAATGGTTTAATTGAACCCATTAACCCTCCACCTAGACTCTGAAGTGGTTCAAGATCTCATTTTACCTGTAAAACCTGGAGTGGAATTGCCCTCCAGGACCGTGTGATGAAGACCGGGCTGCTGGTTCACAGTGGTCTGAGAAAACCAGTAGAAGTGTGATGAAGACAAGGCTGCTGGTTCACAGTGGTCTGAGAAAGCCAGTGGAAGTGTGATGAAGAACGGGCTGCTGGAGAGTGAAGCCATAACAGCATAAGAAAAGTTAAGAACAAGAAGAGCTGTCCCTTATTTGGTCTTATTGCATCACTTGTTTGGTCGTGTAACCCAGATGTTTGTCCCAGTGCCAATACGGTTGGCATGGTGTTGTGTATCGAAGCATTCTCGGCAACAACATGACACCAGACACCAAACTCCAGCACCCATTTCAAAGTCATGTTGGTAATTTAATCAGCAGAAAAAAAACATACTTCTAAATGATCATGCTGTTTTAATGTAATGTGCTACATGCTTTATTTCTCCCATTTGTTTATCAAAGAGTTTCTTGGTATTTTTGATGTCTTTAAGAAAGCTGTATAAAAGCCACAAAGTTCCAGTTGGGATTGATTTGGTTTCAAGGCTGGCTGGAAGTCTGTGCGGCTCCTTGTAAGGACAGCCCTGTGATTCATTAATTACATAACCGACCGGAGGAAGAAGAAAACCTAGCAAAGGAATTTCAAACTCCTTTCTGTTTGCGATGTGCTTTTGTGCATCTCAGTAAATCCTGTCTCTTTCTGGCTGGATTTCACAGCTTCTCTTCAGCAGTTGAAGGTGCGCTGGGCTGTTTTCCTGTTCTAATTACTTTCAGAGGTGAACATGTGACCTGGCATAACCTGCACGGTACAGCAGCATTTCGGGGATCAGTGTATTGAAACCAGTTGAACTGTGAACCATAACCTAATGGTCTTCTGGCTATGGTCCTGTATAAAAGAGCTATGGTAGCACAAAGGCAGCTATAATGAGATCTGATTGGCCGACCTGTACCCATGTAGTAATGGTGTCACATTGGTATAGCCCAATACAAATTGGTGATCCATTGAGATTTCAGAATCAGAACCGGTGTGTAGTCCTATCAGAACCCCTGTGCAATCACCAATTGTGTTTCCTTTCATGGTGATGGGTCTGCTAGGGCTGACGGTCAGAACACCAGTGTTATTTTTAAACATTCTGTATGTGAAGTTCCTAATGACACTCCAAGGTTCTAGAAGGGACTAGTGGTCCCGCCCCATTATTGTAAAGTGTGCAGTCATCTCCACTGGTACTTCAGTACAGTTCAACCCACAGTCCACACCAGAGGCTGTTGGCACGGAGTAGGGCCGTGTGGGAATATTCCATAATATCTCACTAATCTAATCATTTAAGCTCAAGTACACAGGGATAGGGAGATTTATCTAAAGAATTCAACTCTCGTGAAACTTGAGATACACTTGACTTTGATGCATGTGTTTTTGTTGCAGTGTGTTCATGATTGCATGTGTTTTATCTGTGGCTTGATTAATGCAGGCAGGGCTCTGGTGCTAGTGGCGCTGCTCCGGGTGGGAATGCTGGTGTTTCAATCTGCACTCCCAGGCTTGTGTGCTGTGACAGGTAGAGGAGTGTGGAAACAGGTAGTGAAGTGGGAGCTCTCATCTATCAAGTGTGTGTAAAGACAACTTGATTTCTCATGGAAATACACTGGCGGTCTTCTAGCTTCTGGGCTGCAGGACCAAGAGCTTTTTAATAGCAGCTCTACCTGACATGGAATCACACCTGCCCTGCCAGCCTGTGTGATTGAGGCTGGGATCATGCTTTGGAATCACATCTGCCCTGCCAGCCTGCGTGATTGAGGCTGGGATCATGCTCTGGAATCACACCTGCCCTGCCAGCCTGTGTGATTGAGGCTGGGATCACACCTCCCCTGCCAGCCTGTGTGATTGAGCCTGGGATCATGCTCTGGAATCACACCTGCCCAGCCAGACTGTGTGATTGAGACTGGGATCACACCTCCCCTGCCAGCCTGTGTGATTGAGGCTGGGATCATGCTCTGGAATCACACCTGTCCAGCCAGACTGGGTGATTGAGAATGGGATCACACCTCCCCTGCCTGCCTGTGTGATTGAGACTGGGTTTCATGCTCGGTGCTGGAATGCATGCTCAGTCCCCACAGAGGCTATTAGGGGGCACATCTCCTCCAGAACACAACGCAGATAAGACCAATTGAAAACAAAAGGCACTTTCTTAATCTCATTCGCTATATTATCTCTTCAAACTCAAGAAACTTGTAACCAGCTTTTCGATAGAGGAATGTTCCTCAATCGTGTCTTGGAGGGGAGAGGGGGGTGCGGGGTGTGTGGTGTGCAGTGTGGGGTTTGTGGTGTGCGGTGTGGGGTGTGGGGTGTGGTGGAATGTGGCGTGGGTGTGGGGTGTGGTGGAATGTGGGGTGGATGTGGGGTGTGGGGTGTGGGGTTTGGAGTGTGGGGTGTGGTGGAATGTGGTGTGTGGGGTGTGGTGGAATGTGGTGTGGATGTGCGGTGTGGGGTGTGGGGTGTGTGGTGCATGGTGTGTGGTGTGGTGGAATATGGTGTTGGTGTGGTGTGTGGAGTGTGGGGTGTGGTGGAATGTGGTGTGTGATGTGGGGTGTGGTGGAATGTGGTGTATGGTGTGTGGTGTGCGCTGTGGGGTTTGGGGTGTGGTGGAATATGGTGTTGGTGTGGTGTGTGGAGTGTGGGGTGTGGTGGAATGTGGTGTGTGATGTGGGGTGTGGTGGAATGTGGTGTATGGTGTGTGGTGTGCGCTGTGGGGTTTGGGGAGTGGTGGAATATGGTGTTGGTGTGGTGTGTGGAGTGTGGGGTGTGGTGGAATGTGGTGTGTGATGTGGGGTGTGGGGTGTGGGGTGTGTGGTGTATGGTGTGTGGTGTGCGCTGTGGGGTTTGGGGTGTGGTGGAATATGGTGTTGGTGTGGTGTGTGGAGTGTGGGGTGTGGTGGAATGTGGTGTGTGATGTGGGGTGTGGGGTGTGGGGTGGTGTGGGGTGTGGGTGTGGTGTGTGGTGTGTGGTGTGCATTGTGGGGTTTGGGGTGTGGTGGAATATGGTGTTGGTGTGGTGTGTGGAGTGTGGGGTGTGGTGGAATGTGGTGTGTGATGTGGGGTGTGGTGGAATATGGTGTTGGTGTGGTGTGTGGAGTGTGGTGTGTGGTGGTGTGGTGGTGTGTGTGTGTGCATTGTGGGGTTTGGGGTGTGGTGGAATGGGGTGGTGTTGTGTGGGTGTGGGGTGGGGTGTGGTGGAATATGGTGTTGGTGTGGTGTGTGGAGTGTGGTGTGTGGTGGAATGTGGTGTGTGATGTGGGGTGTGGTGGAATGTGGTGTGTGGTGTGTGGTGTGCATTGTGGGGTTTGGGGTGTGGTGGAATATGGTGTTGGTGTGGTGTGTGGAGTGTGGGGTGTGGTGGAATGTGGTGTGTGGTGTGGGGTGTGGGGAATGTGGTGTGTGGTGTGTGGTGTGCATTGTGGGGTTTGGGGTGTGGTGGAATATGGTGTTGGTGTGGTGTGTGTGTGGTGGAATGTGGTGTGTGGTGTGGGGTGTGGTGGAATGTGATGTGTGGTGTGGGGTGTGGAGGAATGTCATGTGTGATGTGTGCGGTGTGGAGTGTGTGTGGGGTGTGGTGTGTGAGGTGTGAGATGTGGTGGAATGTGGTGTGGTTGTGGAGTGTGGTGGTATGGAGTGTGCGGAGTGGGGTGTGAAGTGAGGGGTGTGGGGTGTGGGGTGTGGGTTAATGTGTCTGCGTAAGAAAAATCACCCTTTTAAATTCCCTTCATAAACCCTTAACAATAGTATATTTTCTTTCCCCATGGTTATACTATTCATAGTATTCCTGCTCTTTGTCCTATGCTTTCCCCATGGTTATACTATGCATATTATTTCTGTATATGTCCCCATGCTTTCCCCATGGTTATATACTTTACCTCTCTGGGCTTTACAATGCTTACCTCTGCTTTACTATACATTCACTGCAGTGTGCTTTATTACACTGTGCTATGCTTACCTCTGCTTTACTATGCATTCACTGTGCAGTGTGCTTTATTACACTGTGCTCTGCTTTTACCATGCTTTCACTATGCTGTATTACCCTTTGTTATGCTTTTACTATGGGAAACTTACAAGGGATTTTTTTTTTTTGTCTTTCCAATAAATAGCAGTGCCTTCAGTGTGTATAAAAAGCTATGTTTTCCATGACTCTGTGCACATTAGGGTATATCGTTGAAGCCAGTGCTGTGCTTTCTCTGAATGGTTTTAATGGTTAATCTCTGGCAGGAGATCTGGTGAATATTTCCAGCTGTTTAGTCTACCAATCAGAATGGTGACAAAGAGTCTGCGGGCCAGAGAGGCAGGGTGCTTCTGGGAGAACCCCCCACGCCCCCCCCCCGGCCCTGCCAGAGCTTGTGGGTTACAGTTTATCCTCAGCCTTGACAGAAGCATTACCAAAACATGATTTAAACTTCTACAATGTCAGAGTCTGCTTAATATTATAGTGCTGCTGATTTCACAAGGTACTTCAGTTCTCAGTCCATCTACATGGAGTGCAGAGCAACTTATTGAGCTGACTAACACTATATATATATATACATACACACACAGGGATCACAGGAGCAGAACACTGAGAGTCCAGAGCTTTCTTCACACTGATCTGCAGGGACCAGAACAGGAGTCCAGCTTTCTTCACACTGATCTGCAGGGACCACAGGACCAGAACACTGAGTCCAGAGCTTTCTTCACACTGATCTGCAGGGACCACAGGACCAGAACACTGATAGGTCCAGAGCTTTCTTCACACTGATCTGCAGGGACCACAGGACCAGAACACTGAGAGTCCAGAGCTTTCTTCACACTGATCTGCAGGGACCACAGGAGCAGAACACTGAGAGTCCAGAGCTTTCTTCACACTGATCTGCAGGGACCACAGGACCAGAACACTGATAGGTCCAGAGCTTTCTTCACACTGATCTGCAGGGACCACAGGACCAGAACACTGATAGGTCCAGAGCTTTCTTCACACTGATCTGCAGGGACCACAGGAGCAGAACACTGAGAGTCCAGAGCTTTCTTCACACTGATCTGCAGGGACCACAGGACCAGAACACTGATAGGTCCAGAGCTTTCTTCACACTGATCTGCAGGGACCACAGGACCAGAACACTGATAGGTCCAGAGCTTTCTTCACACTGATCTGCAGGGACCACAGGAGCAGAACACTGAGAGTCCAGAGCTTTCTTCACACTGATCTGCAGGGACCACAGGACCAGAACACTGATAGGTCCAGAGCTTTCTTCACACTGATCTGCAGGGACCACAGGACCAGAACACTGAGAGTCCAGAGCTTTCTTCACACTGATCTGCAGGGACCACAGGACCAGAACACTGAGAGTCCAGAGCTTTCTTCACACTGATCTGCAGGGACCACAGAACCAGAACACTTAGAGTCCAGCCAGTGGTCATGTTAAACTCTTCTGTGCTGTTGTACCATCACAAGGTAAAACAAGATAGAGAAACGCATTATATTAGAGGAAGCAGATCAGATAATACTGAAACTGAAAACAGAGAAAGAAACTCCAATCTTCAACTTTCGGCTGTTGACAGAATGGATATACTGTAGTAGAAAAGCTACAAAAGACTTGCAAATAAATACTTATCAGAGCTCTTCTCTCTGTGGCAGAATCACAGCTGCTCCCCCTACTGGTCATTGATGGTAATACCTATTTGGCTGTGTCTAACACAATAGAAAGATGGAATTGAAAGTTCTTCAAAGTCAGGTTTTTGCCAAGTTTCTTTTTCAGTTTTACGCTAAATAAATATAATCTGTTTCCACCAAGGAAATGTCCTTTACGGTCCTGCAGGATTGCATTTAAAGCAGGCAGCGTGCCAGACCAGGCACCACCTGCCACAAGTAATGTGTGGAATCCACCTTGCAACCCGCTGTTCAGATCTGCCATGCTCCTTCAGCACTGAGGCATGGCCTGAGAGAGGGACACAGACAAGGGGAGCATGAACTGCTCTAGGGATTCTGATAGGGAGATCCACCAGTCTGTAAATACACTAACATTTTACATAAAGTGTCTAATCACTGTGTATTTACAGAGTACTTACTTAGTGAATACATGTGTACTTACACACAATTACAATGTTAGTGTGCATAGTTACAATGCACTTAATGTGATTTTTTTTTTGTATGATATGTCTAACCTTAACCCTAACCCTAACCCTAACCCTTTTCTGTAAACACCCCAATAGCTACCAAATTAAAAGCTTTGATCATGAGCCAAAAGTGTAAACCCTCATTCCTTTTCAAGGACATTGAAAAGAAAATGATCTTTTTTCTTTATTTTTGGCATGTGATCATTCTTAACCCCTCGAACCCCCGTACTTTGCATGGTACTGAACTGCGTCACACAGAAGACAGTGTAACAACCATGTGCACCGTGTTCCTCGGGCTGTAATGATAGAGTCAGGGTGCCACCCCTTAGCCAAATATTTAGGAATGTGACTGACAGGGTTCAGTAATCAAAGACTCTGCAGTCCCACATGGATCAGCCCCCCTCTCACTCCCTGCTCTGCACAGACACACGAGGCTCAGGCTGAAGGGTGGAATTGAGTTGCAGGGGTGTGTTGTTTATTGGTACTAGCAGAGGTCCTGTGATAGTTTATGTGTGTTAGATTACTCCCTGCATTATATCCCACAGTGGGATCTGCAGGTGATCATTGGGGCTGGCATGAGTCTGGCATGGGGCATGTCTGTGACATCTTAATGAGAGGGTTCCTTCCTCCTTGCTTTTTATCACACAATCTTGGGTTCATTTTTAACACTGACTTCTTGCAATTTTTCTAAAAGTTTTTAACGTACATTGTCACCTAACCTGCAACTTTTTACTTTAAAAAATATCAGGAATAGTAGAAAGTCTTAAATAATTACATTTTTTAAAGGCATTAGCTAATGTAATCTTAAGCAGAGTAGTTCTACGGTGACGATCTTCTGCAAAGAAATGTATTACCGCAGCCCTAAACTAGCAAGACAGGATATGATTAGGAGGATTTCATAATGAGCCAGTCAACAGGTAGAGCTCATGATCACACACACACGTACTGTAGAAGCACAATGCCAAGGCCCCAGCTCAAGGGAATAAGATTCAGACTGGCATGCTGCAGCATCTAGTCCAGTGTGCACTGTCCCCCTTCAGCCATGTGCGGCTGTGCATCACCAAACCCCCGTTCAGTGTGCACTGTCCCCCTTCAGCCATGTGCGGCTGTGCATCACCAAACCCCCGTTCAGTGTGCACTGTCTCCCTTCAGCCATGTGTGGCTGTGCATCACCAAACCCCCGTTCAGTGTGCACTGTCCCCCTTCAGCCATGTGCGGCTGTGCATCACCAAACCCCCGTTCAGTGTGCACTGTCCCCCTTCAGCCATGTGCAGATGTGCATCACCAAACCCTTGTTCAGTTTGCACTCTCTCTCTTCAGCCATGTGCAGCTGTGCAGCATCAAACCCTTGTTCAGTTTGCAATCTCCCTCTTCAGCCATGTGCAGCTGTGCATCACCAAACCCTTGTTCAGTTTGCACTCTCCCTCTTCAACCATGTGCAGCTGTGCAGCATCAAACTCCCGTTTCTGTAAGGAGGTGCTCTCATGGTGCTTACATGGTGCCCCCAAGCATCCCTAAAAGTGCTTACAAGCCGTGCTTTGTAATCATTCCAGCGGCCCGGCTGGCTGGCTCTATTATAAACATTATAAATAAATGTGAGGCTGACTGAGCTGCTAATCAGCACCCCCCCCGACTCCCCCTTACATATCAGCCCTTGATCAAAGGCTTGCCTGCTTTATTTTATGGTGTGTAGCTGAACTTGTTAAAGAGGTTTCAATGCACAGTAATTACAGTTAAAAATTACCTATGTTATTAGAAAACCAGCTATTGTGTGCATGGTGGTATTTGTACATGAGTGAGTTGTGTTTAAACGGAGCTCATCCATATCCCTGAGCGATGTATTCCCTGCTGCATGCTCTTTCCTCACATGGACATTGTGCTGATACATAGCGCCTCCTCCGGGGTACACAGCGCCTCCTCCAGGTTCATTTACACATTTAGATACTGTGATATATTTTCTTTTGTTATTCTGTGATCTTTAGTTGCTTTTGTGAATTTCCATTTGCACGTGAACTGTGACATTAAGACCTTATCAAGCACTATATTGGATACAGTTTTAATTGTGGAAACTGTAGTTTTTTTAAAATCTTTTGCTCCATTGTTTTGCCTTTTACATTTACACAAATTTAATTTTGCTGTTGGGTCATTAACAGGGAATTTTACATACTGCTACATCGGATTTAAAAGAATGTTCTGTATTACAATCCAGGTGTCCAGTCGTTTCTTTTGGCAAGTGATATTTTCAGAATCCTATCGTTCTGAATTAAAATACTTCTGTTGAAAATATAGCACTGTACCAACAAAACCAATACTAAACTGAAGCCTACTTATTTTAAAACAGTCCTTTCAGCTATGTATTTCTGACATTGTATCTTTTTTTTGTTCCCTGAAAAGCATTGGAATGGGCCGAAATGAAATAATCAGATGTGCGTCACACGCGTTTAACCATCACTTAAGTTAACATTTTATAAGGTCGGATATGTGAGTGCTGACTGTATTTCATTTAAAATAGTGAGTTTTCAGTTTATCAATGGACTTTGGGTATTAAAATGGGAGACAGGAAACTAGCCCTGCTCTAGAAAAGCTCCCGAGCAGAACAATTGAAATGAAGCTGAGAGCACTGGCAGCGAGTGAACTCCAGTGCAGGCTGAGCGACTGAAGTCCAGTGCAGCCTGAGCGAGTGAGGTCCAGTGCAGCCTGGCTGGGCACAGTACAGACTCATTGAGGATGCAATGCAGCTTGTTTGATTTAAACAATCAGATTAGCAGAGTGGGCAAATTAACAGTGCAAACCCTTCTGAGTCCCGCAGCTCAGCAGTAAATTGCAGGGGGAAAAAATCCCAGATTTTAAATCATGCGACCTTCAGGGAGCACAGCAACAGAAGCCTCTGTGTGAGGGGCCAGAACAAAGGCCAGGGCTTCAGACAGGCCACAGCCTCGACCAATTAACATTCCTCCTGGCTTTACGAGCAGCCCTAGGCCCGCCCCTTCACTCTCACCTCATAAAAGTCACAAACATCAATTCTTGTAAACCACAACTGTCATTATAATCCCATTAAAAACAACCCGTGGAGCAATTTGCAGTGTAAACTCAGGCAAAACTGCCAACTGTGGATCCCTCAGTAAAACGTTCAAACTCCTGCAGAACAAATGAGAACGTTTATTGGGTATAATTTGCCACAACGGTGTAGTTGTAGATTTGGGTTTCCTGCTGCCTTGGGATTTCATTCGAGGGGTGAGGGAAACTCAGCAAGATAATGTTTCAGATTTTGAAATGTGTCAATAAATGCATTTTAAACCCGCCCCCACATCACATGCTGCATGCCACTCTCCGTCACAGTGCATATCTATTTATAATAAAACGTATGTGTTTATATCTATATAATATATTAAAATGCACGTGTATATAGCTATAGAATATGTATATTTAAATGCATGTGTTTATAGCTATATCGCATGTATTTCGAGATCATCTATCTCTGTGCTTAATCGTGACCAGTATCTCTATGTTTGTGTGTTAACTGGACATTTGACTGAATAATTGAAACTAACACCCCATATAAAAGTTCCCCATAGTAAAAGCCCAGCAGACTGTAATAAAGTACAGTGAAAGCATGGTGAAGCACAGGCAAGCATTGTGAAAAATAACGAGGTCTGGTAAAGCATATTAATAAACATGGCAAACAGGGGTGAACAATAGTAAATGCGTAGCACAGTATAACCATGAGGAAGCACTGAGGGAAACGGCACACACACAGTGCAAGCATGCAGCCTGAAAAGTTTATTAGGGACGCACCTAAACATTGCTAGAAGATGTGTGTGCAATATTGAAATGCAGCCCATGTGTTGCAGCTGCTGCCTGTTGCCCTCTGTCTTCAACAGCTCTAACCAGATATAAAGTGATTGCCTCTTGAGGTTACTGGAGCTGTCTCTCCAGTGGTTGATCAGGACCGCATCAGAGCTACAGCGGGCTGGTTCTGCAGCATTCATTTAAAGAGCTCCAGCATCGACTTTGCCCTGAAGACAAGTTCACAATTCATACAGTTGTGCTGATTAGCATTCATCAGTGTATGATACACAGCATACATCTCTCACAGCAAACGCTATATCATAACAGGAAGCAAACATTTACAGGCTTAGATAGACAGATGTAGGATACTGTATGCATCCCTAAATATTAGTATTTTTAATTGAAGACACATTATTTGGGATCATTTACTGCTGTTTTTGTTCATGTTAAATATTGCTCTGGGTGAGGGGTTTAGTATTTGCTGGTGGAGACTACAGTAGATGAGTGTCTGTTTGTACAGCTTTAGCCCAGAGATTCCTACCAATTCAACTGGCCCTAGAGACTTTAACAAGTACTTCAGTGGCATTTTAGCGACACCTTGTGGTAAGTCATTTACAATGCAATTAAAATGTGGATGAAAACACTGTAGAATGCCGGTGTGAGGTTTCAAATTCTCAATGTTATTGGCTAATGACAAGAAACAAATATACCTAAAACTGAAATTTAGATATCTAGCTTGTTATTTAAACCAACTGCAACCTACAGTTCTGTGGGGAGGAACCACACCAGGGTAGAAAGCAGTTCAGAGACAAAACTAAACATGTTACAGTGTTTATATTAACCTGTATCTCGCATAGTGTCCAACACAGGCTCTACTTACTGGGGTCCTGAGCACTAACTGAGAGTGAAATAGATCATCTACACTTATTATGGTCTAGTTTTGAAACACCTGTACACTGGGAACAGAACAACTGCAAAAATACTGAAGTGTTTAAAATCATTTGTATTGATTATTATTATTATTATTATTATTATTATTTATTATTATTATTATTATTATTGTTGTTGAGCAGTGGATATGTTGCGACTGGTTTGAAGTACAGTGGATATATTGTGGCTCTGGTTTGAAGTATGATGGATATATTGTGACTGGTTTGAAGCGCAGTGGATATATTGTAGCTCTGGGGTTTTTTCCCGCAGATCACATAACACTTTTTGGGTACTCCATATAGCTGGCTCCTGCCTGGGTCACCCTCAGCACTGCCCCATTCCTGCTGTCGTCCGTCACTAACTGCAGAAACTTCTCAGCCACCTGAGACGGGCTGTGGACATCAGAGGGACATTCAGATTCGTCACTGCACATACCGCAAATAAACAAAGACTGCCTTCCCCATGCCTGTGTAAATTCAATATTCCTAATAGAGATTGTGACAGACAGCATCCACCTTTCAATACTAGATAATCTCTAATCAGACAGGCACTGTTACAAGACATCTAGTAGATCCAGCATATATAAGCATTGCCCCAAGGCAAGCGTGCTGTCAGTAATGTAACTGCAGCTGTTCCAGCCGCTAGAGGAATGAATGTGTCTTTAGAATGCAATTCTGAACAATTGCCAAAAAATATTTATAAAATACAGAGGGTGAGATTGGGGGTGGGGGGTATAAATGGCAAAAAGCAGATAAGCCACACTTTGTATTAGATGCTGCTGATCCTTAAAATCAAGCTCTGCCACACCACACTGCCACCAGAGCAGAGACTAGAATGAAACTCACTCTAATACTCCAATATGCTCCAGTAGTTTCTATGTAGTTTGTCTGAGGTTGGAGAACTGTCCCATGAGATCGTCTGTGTTGAAAGTTTCCAGTATGTCAGTTTTTGCGAAAGAAGGACACAACACATTTATCCGCACCCCGTAGTCACTCATTCGAGAGGCATCCTGCGACACAGAAAGTGGAAAGCTGATTCAGTGCTGAACCCGCACAGCAAAGTTACTTCTTCTACTGTGCGCTGTTCTTATAATATTGACAGGAGCAAGGATATGCAAATATTCCAATCCAGCTCTACTGATGAGCTATTGCACCCTTGTCTGTTGCAGTAGGACACACAGGGCTAGATCCTCAAAGCTAATTACTCCAAATCACCGTTAGCACATTTTCTATCTGCATTTGCATTTCTAAAAGGAATAAAAAACACTTTAGACTAATCACTCACAGGCCCCTGAATTAAACTGAAACATTTTTAAAACCTGCCCTTCAGCTCATTCGTGAGACTGTGGGAATTCAGCAGCGGTAATGTGTTGATTCAGCTTCCTGTGTAGTGGGGTGCAGCCCCTCGTCCCCCTTCTCCCGTCCGTCACTGTGCCACTTCTGCAACATGCACAGGCTTTAACAACTGCTGCTTTTACAACTTTCTTTTCCTTCCCTTTTAAAAAGTTGTAACGTGTAACAGAGTTTAATTGAATTTGTCGCAGACTCTAGAGAATGTTTTTTGATGCACAAGTGCTGGTTAGAAAGATCATTACCTTGAAGCTGTGTTTCTGAAGTGACATCGCAGGAAATTAAGCAGGTACGGTCTGAACCACACTATTTATCTAAAGCAGCTTTCAGTTTATTTCCGGTGGGCACTTTAATATCCAAGAGGCTCACCTAAAATGGGAGAAAAAGGCTTCTTAAAAACACATGCGATTCCGAATTCAGGAATTGCTGTAACCATGACAACGGCGGTTTGGAAGCATACTTTATTTTAATTCAATATTGCCATCACTATTAATCACCTTGACCTACATCCTGATATTGATGAATGCCAGTACCAGGTTTCTTTCACCACATACTTTTCAGTACACAGCTAGAAGTGAGTGAGGAATCTACATGTATCCACTTACTGTACAGTACATGCAGATCATTTCAAAACAGAATATTGAAAGCTACACAAAAGCCACCAGACCAAATACTTGTTTGAGCAACGGTTCATAATTCCCCAACTCTAAAGAAACTCACCCCAAATAAACTGGCAAAAAAACAAACCCAAAAGCTTGTCCATTGGTTGACAGCTTTCTTTCAAGGAAGCTATTTTAGTCTCTAGCCTCTTGTTGTGTAACTCTGACACCTCACACCATGCTTTCTATGCCCTTTGCCACTCGTAGCTTAGTTATATAAACACCTCACCTTTGCTCCATATTTCAGAAGGATCTCTGTGAAGGCTTTTCCCAGCCCCTGCAAGCCCCCAGTAACAATGGCAACTTTTCCACTCAGAGCCATTTATCCTGAAAGGGTGATAAGGACACAGTTAGTATGGGAGTCCTGTGCGACGTTGAGCTGCACAATGCCTCACATATCACATGACATGATGTGCAGCCCTCTTGAGCTTCAAACCTTCCCCTGCATGTGATGAGGTTCATCTTCACACACAGCACTTAGTCTTGGTTCAGCAGCTGGCAATGTTGACAGCTTTCGCTCCAGTGCATAATGTTTCTTTAGAAAACAGAGACATGATAAAGAAACTAAAACGCCTACACCCCTTGAAAGACACACAGCTGTCTGATATACAATGCTGTACTTCTATTGTCATTGGTTTTCATGGTGTTTTCTATTTCATCTCTATACTGTACTGAGCATTGCTGCACATTGAACCATGTGAGTTTTTTTATGCCTATCACTTACAGGAATGTTGTTATTTACTACTCTTGGCTGGCATTCTTTCCCTGTTTTTTGCACTGCATTGTTATTCTTTTACCAAGGTGAAGCGCATTCAGTATGACTTTTTAAAGGGCATGCATGTGGTTTCAGCACCGGCATTGCAGTTGTATGCACTCCTCTAGAAGCACAGCCTTGCATAAGAAGGAAATGTGTTGTTGTTATAGCATCAATAACGTCGTTTATTTTAGCAACTGTCCAAACAAAAAAAGTGAAATATATGTATGTGCGAGTCACGCAGCCCTGTTTGCAGTCTGTACTCTAAAGAAGGTTTTATTTGGAAAGATATTTCCTATTTATATGCGTCGCATCCATAATAACAACAATGTGTAGAAATGGTTCCAAAATAGTTACAACATGTAATTTACAATACCTGTGTAAGCTGTAGCTTTTCGTGTACAGGTATGAAGATTCATATTCTATACGCTTATTATTAAAGATTGCAAGCCTTAAAAAAGCATCCAACAAAAGTGTCCGTTCGCTTAGGGAATTATTTATTTTATTATTTTATACATTTGTGTAATTTTTCAAAAGCTGTGCAGCAGATGTTTGTTTATCGCGCAGCCGAGTCTGGCTTCCAAGTTCTTGTATGGCACATTGATTCAGTATTATTGTGTTATGCAGTATTTTAGACACAGTTGCCTCGTAGTAATACTATACCGATACACCTGTTTAACGTGTTCTCTGAACTGTGACTCGTAGTAGGCCTTTCTGCGTCTTGTATAGCATTGCATTTATGTGAAACACTTTCCTTAAAGAACACACTACATAAGGGCAAGGCATACGTTGTCAAGTGTCCTTATTTCTATCAGTATTGGAATATAGCTTTAAATTATTATTATTAGTAGGAGGAGGAGGAGGAGAAGGAGTAGTTCATAATAATATATCTTTAGTTTTTCATACCCACTTTTTGAAGACTTTCTTGCTAACTGACTGGCAAAACGCAGTCGTCAGGAGCGCGCGATGTCAAACTGCGCTTCTGAAGTAGATATTGAGGGTTTCACGATTCAGGTGTTTATCATCACACGGGAACTCCCTTGTTCCTGCCTGTCCCAACTCTCCTGTAGCATTCATAGATGAGTCTGAATGACAAGGAAGCTGCAGTGTTCTGTATAGTCAGTCTGTTCAAGATATCTGAACAAGCCAAGACTGAGGCACGGCTTAGCGTTTCCATTCACAGCAAAGTTGCTTTTTGGCAAGCCTCACACTTACAAATAAAAAAGAAAAGTATGGGGCGTTTTTCAGATTCCCTAAAATGTGTGTGTGTGTGTTTGTGTACACACAAATATCTATATATATATATTATATTAATATATTGTATTTATATATATATATATATATATATATATAATATATAAGGCGTTATAAAATTGTTACATTTAATATTGGCGAGCGTTACTTAAATTTTGTCTGTATTTAAAATTTCCCTTGCCCCTTTACGGGGACACTATAATTAAAGGGAAAAGAAATGCCCCTCTACACTTCAGAACATAGAGCACTTTTATTTACCATGAACAAAACACCGTACTGTGTTGTAACTGTATTGTAGTACTGTAGATAATAATAATAATAATAATAATAATAATAATAATAATAATAATAATAATAATAATAGGTCCGTCTGGATTTGAACCTCTCCTGTTTCGAACATTCTTTTAAGGGTTCGTCATCTGTGCATGAAGTCATTTCTGACTTCTGAAGAAATGTTCCAAAGTATTGCTGAAATATTTGGTAAGAAAAAATCTTGAGTGTGCAGAATTACCAATGCAAATAACTGTCAGAAAAATTAAGAAAGCATCTCAGATGTATTTTCTAAAAATGTGTGTGTTATTAATATTATTGTTAGTGCTAGTGTTAGTGTTACTGTTATTATTATTTGCAGAGCAATCTGTATTTTGTGTGTTAATAGATGTGAAGAGTTGATACCATATATACATTTGCAGCACATCTATAACATTCTAACAGGTTTATCACATTTGCAGGGTTATTATTTGGTGCACAAATCACTTCAAATCACTTTTTTTCTTCTTTTTTTCTTTCTAGGATTTCTAATGCACAGGAATTGAATCTACTTCAGGTTACTTTAGACCTAATTAGAGTAACCATAGAGACAGAGCCTCTGGGGAGTGACTCACAATCTTGTTAGCTGGTTACTCACACAGGTTTGTAATTCAAGCCATATTTCCAATCCTGCTTTACATGTCCCATCCAGATCAAATAATCTACTGTCACTTAAAACCACCTTGATACTTGGAAGTGTCAGATTTTAACAGAGGTACTGTGCCTCGACTCCGGGTACATTCTAAGATAAAATGGGAAGAAACTAAACCAACAAGACAAGCATTTAGTAAAGACCTCCCTCAGCGCCACAAGTTCAGCCTTAGGCTGGGTATTAGTCCCATCCTTGTAAAAGAATTGATGTTCACACCACTGAGGACTGAGCATGCACTGCGCTGTGTGTATGAGTTCAGTCAGTAGGTGGCAGTGTCGTAAATGGTTCCAGAGAAAACACCTCAAGTTTAGAGTTGGAATTAAAACCTGTATTTGCAGTGCGTCCCCACAAGATGGCATTGTAACAAGAACATTTCTGTTTCTCTGACGTGTCATTTGGCTCCACACATTACTCTGAACAGCTACTGCATCCTGTGTAAAATATATATGTTTAAAAAGATGGTAATGTTTGATGGGAAATAATACATACTCTAAAGTTAAACAAGGGCTTAGGATATGTTCAATACTTCGAAATTCAAATATATTGTTATATGGGGGGTGGGGGATGGGAAGGACAGTATATTCCAAACAAGTTAGCGATAAAGTTTGAGTTGCACCAGCATTGAAAACAACCCTGCACCCCCCAGTTCAAATACATTATATTGACTCACTCTGGCAGGCCGAATATTCCCTGACCCCAGGGTCGCCCTGGCAAACACACATTGTCTGTCAGAGCAAACAGCAGCATTTACTTCAGCAAAATGTGCCGTGCAATGCTACAGCTTTCACCTTCTTAAGATACAGCTCACTGTTTTGAAGGAGCATGCATAAAGTGCCGGTATGCTTCAATGAAGCCCGTTTCAGACCCTGCGCCAGTCAGTTGCTTCAAGGGCTGGAGGAATTGAGCCCTTCGAAATGGCTCAGTTGAGTCTCTGAGATGAGCCACCCTCTGCGTAGACAGCAGGGCAGCCCGTTGTGTCAGTGCCAGTCTGATTGTAATCTTTGGCCTGCATTGCTCAAGAAACTGCAGCATTTCCCAATGCAATTCTAGCAGGAGGCCGCTCTTCCCAAAGCAATATGTATCCACCAGTGTAAATGTACGCTGTGTTCTTCTTTTGCCCCGGGTGTGCAATGGAGCTGTCTCGATGTGATCTCTTCATGCTATTTGAACCCCACCCAGCCTGGGTTGCCAGCAGTGCAGAGTGTAATGCTATCTGTCCCTGTCTGCTCTGTTCTGATTACCGGGTCCCCTCCCGTTCACAAAGATGCTATCCGAATGCTCTCGGCTGTCTGCTGGACCATCGTCTCAATGCTGTGCTGGCTCCGGCTGGCCAGATAAGGCAGGATCACGCTTGCGCGTGTTTGCAGGATGCTTTTTAAAACCTTGTCTTACTGCACGTTTGCACTGAGGTATCCCTGTTGTTATTGATTAAGAGTGATTGTTCGCTTGCTGTGCTGAGCTTTTGAAAGGGGCTGGATTACCTGCACTGACACCCGTCTCTTTTCATAACAGAGAAGCTGCTCGGTTATATAATTAGCGACATAGTCGGAACGAAGACCCTGACTGGAAGCGGCTCAGTAGCCCACCCCAAATTAGATGATACTGTAAACGAGCAGAGCTAAGAAATACTGCTGGGGTTCTGGCAACAGGAGCTTGCAGGCACAGTGCAACACCTCTAGGACAGTCATGAAACACTGCTGGAGCTCTGGCAATGGGAGCTTGCAGGCGCAGTGCAACACCTCTAGGACAGTCTTTGCTTTGCATATGAAATAACACACATTAGTGTCTTCTGGAAACACACAAAAGAGAAGTACTAGTAATCTCAGGCTGACGACAATGAGTCTGAAAAGCAATTCCTCTCCAATCAGCTGCTCTAGCCTGTACTGTAAACTGTACACTGAACCACCCTTTAAAACTGTGCAGTCCAGTCCACAGCTAGCAGGACACATCTGCCCCAGCCAGTCAATGTGTGATATCCGCTGCACACTAGTCACTCCTAATGCCACTGACTCAGTCCTCTTGCTGCCAGGCATATGTAAATGGGTTTTCCTAACTGATACCAAAGTGAGGCTGCCTCCACTGGAAGGAGCAGCAGCCCAGCACACGCTGGCACTCTCTAGTGATGATGTCATTTGGCCTCCTGGTTAAAGCTTCAACATTCCGGCCAGGTCTCTTGTGCAGGCTAAAGGTCATCTCTCACAGCTGACATGCTTCCTCCTGTTCTCAGCTAGAACTCCCAGCTGGGTTCTGGAACAACACCTCCAGACAACACCTTTTCTTTATTCCAACTCTAAAATGATCATTGAGGTTTGAACTGGAGCAGCACTCTGAAAGGTGGGCAGAGCTAGTTGAAAAGTAACTATTGTATACCAGGGCAGGCACTTCACAACAGCTTTAATTGGAAAACATCCATCAAACTGTTACCAGTGCATAAGTAGTGGCAAATATACTGGGCTCTATATAATCTCCAATAATCCCTCCTCGCTCTGAACTTCTCACAGACCAGGGCTTCATCATGTCAAATATCCAATTCTTATGCAATTCAGAGAATGTCAATTGTAAATTGCTTTTTGAACATGCCACTTAAGCCTGTCTGCCTGCTTGTACTATCAATTGAGTGTTTGTTGTGCCATAAGGTAAACATATTGTTTAACATCTTCTTCTCTGAAGGGCTTGTGCTTTGCAAAAGACTGAAAAACGAGTGAGTTTGTACCTTCCTGTTAGTATGAAAAACCTGCAGGGAGCACACAGTATAGTCCATGTCTATGCATTCAGCTGCCGTAGGTCAGTGCCCCCCTGCTCCCCTCTCCCCATTCCTAACTTTGCCCCCCCTGCCCTGCTCCCTGAACTACTGCTCCTCTCCTCCTCTCCCCCTGCTCCTGCCCCTCTCGCCCTCTCCCTCTGCGACCTCCTCCTTCTCCCTGCCCCTCTCCCCCGCTCCATCTTCCTCCCTCTACCCCTCCTCCTCCCCCTTCCTCCCTCTGCCCCTCTCCCCTGCACCCTGCCCTCCTGTCCCTCTCACCCTGCTCCCTTCCCCTTCAACCCCTGCTTCTTGCCCCTAACCCACTCTCCACTCTCTCCCACTCGCCCTCGCCCCTTCTCCCCCTCTCCCCCTGCCTCCCTCTCCCTGCTCCATCGCTCTACAGGCTGCTTGTTTCTCTGTGCCTGCGCTCGGTGCTTACTTTACAGTTCCACAATTGAAACCGTTCCTTTGTAATTTGCTGACCGGTTGCTGACTCTGGGTTTTATTGGTGTCGCCCGCAGCCATTTAGCTGGCGATTATATTACTAAAGGAAGCCAATGGGACGGACAATGCCAGAGAGCTTTTCATAACACTGATGTCATTGTGCACAAAGAAAAGAATTCTGCAGCGAGCAGGAATATGTGAATGTGTACAGCTGTACAATAACAAAGTGACAAAAAAGGGCGTGTCTTCGTATGAGGGAGCTTGTGGTAGTGTGGTGTGAGTGTGTAGGAGCCTGTGTGTGTGAGTGTGTGAGTGTGTATAGGAGCATGTATTTGTGTATTTTACTGACTTACTGTATTTCACTCACTGTCCATCCTGTTTCAAAGCTACACCATTGTGTCCACTTTGAGATATGCTTGAGACACATCTCAACCCAAACCTTTATTATTGAAAATATATCATTTTAAAACTAAACAAAACAAAAAGACAGGGCTCTGCAGTGCACTCCCTGGGCTCTGAGGCACCCCTGCAAGGCAAATGGGACAGAAGCAGCACATTAATCCCTCTCCCCTTGGGGTTTATCTACATTGCAGGTATGATGGAGTGGCATCTGTTGCCATGGTGACACCGCTAGTGTGCTTCTTTGGCTGTGGGCCTGCCTGTGAATACTCAGCCTGGGTATTTATTTGAAGTAGCAGCTCCTTATTGGTCCCTTCCTAGTTAAAACATTGTCTTTAGTTTATCAGCCTGAAACCCCATTTTGAATGTGAACTATCACCCTCCAGAAGGCTCTTTAAGACAACACACCTTGTACAGCAATATTGACTGGACACTGCTGATTGTGTTAATTGTATTGGCATTGCTCTTTGAAAACCCATGACATATTGTACCGTACAAACACCAAGGGGCTTTGTTGAAAACAAGTGCAAAGGCTGGGGCCAATCAAACATGTTTAAAGTTGTCCAGAAACTCCTAGTTTTACACCTTTACCACTCGGCGTGCGAAGCCCCCGTGCTGCCATCAGCAGCTCTCCCGCTCCCTCGTCGTGACGTCAGCAGCTCTCCCGCTCCCTCGTCCTGCCGTCAGCAGCTCTCCCGCTCCCTCATCATGACGTCAGCAGCTCTCCCGCTCCCCCGTCGTGACGTCAGCAGCTCTCCCGCTCCCCCGTCGTGACGCTAGCAGCTCTCCCTCTCCCTCGTCGTGACGTCAGCAGTTCTCCCGCTTCCTCGGTGTGCGAAGCCCCCGCCATGCCGGCAGCAGCTCCACCACCAGTAAAAAAAAAACAAAAAACTGCTTGCCATGATACTAAAAATCACATATTCTTTGTATCTTTGCTTGTTTTTTATACTTCAGTTTTTTTTAATACAGTGCAGGCGATTTCAAAAAAAAAATTAAAAATGTGTATTCCTGTTATCTAATGACATCCTGTGTCACATGGCCCGATTGCTGCTACACCATTGGATTGAAACCGAGCCACAGCACAGGAAGTGGTTTTGTACCAGGAAGCAGCAGCAGCCGTTTTTTCTTGTCTTGTCATGTGTTTAATAGAGCTTCATTTTCCATTCTGAAGCATAAAAAAAGCAAATAAAGAAACCAAAGATCTTGTGCAATAGAAAAAATGTTTAAAAAAAAAAAAAAAAGCCTGGTGCTAGTATGAATTTGAAACGTCGGTTAGACAAGATGTTTTACTTCAGTACGATTGCGTGCAGTGTCACGCTTGCTATCTGCACAAGAGGGAGGTACTGAGAAGAACCACTGTCTTCCCAACACGTGTGAATATATCAGCCGTGCTGCAGGAAACGGGTTTCTATTTCTCAAGGTATCTGTCTGTCAGTCATTACAGGTTGCAACAGTGTACTGTTTCTTTAAGGCCACCTCCTAGCATCACTATTGGAGTTGCGCATACCGTGCCGTCACCGCTCCCCTTTGCGTACGTGCGCGCTCCAGTCGGTCGCGTGGTGTTCTGCCATATTGCTGATAGTAGTCGTGAGATTATATTATTAACAATTTAAAGAGGTACCCCCAGGCTTTTAAAAATCTACATCTAGATATATGTTTTAATTGAAAGCAACCACTCTGCAGCTTAGACTGAAGGATATTTGGTCTAGGGGTGGAGTGGAGAAGAAGAAACAAAGCGATTAGACTGTAATTTCGGAGTGAAGGACTTCGCCCGAGTTAATACAACACAGAAGAATTTTGGGGGTAGAGAGAGAAAAGGGGAAATGGCCACTCAGGTGGAGACTGTCCTTCCCAGCAACAACCCTTTAATGCAACAGGAAGGACACGGGCATACAGGCAACGTAACACACGAGGTGGGCTGTGTGGGCAAGGAGGAGAAGCAGCCGGCCAGAGGCGCGGGGAGCGAAGCGAAGGAGTCTGACCAGCAGGGTGGATATGCGAGTAATAACGAGCCGAGCAAAGGACAGGTGAACGAGGGGAGCGACGATCCAGAGCAGAGAACCGTGGAGCAAGAATCGAGCCGGCTCAAGGAGATGGAGACCCCAGGAGGAGAGGGAGGGGAGAAGGGCAACAAAAAGGAGTTTACCGAGGCCCCCCTTCCCAAGGTGAACCCGTGGACTAAGAAAATGAATTCGGTGACCGTGATCAGTGTGAATGGACAAGCGCATCCTGGTGGGTACTGTCGAGGCTTATCTGCTGTTTGTTTTAAGTATTGTACGTAAACGAGTCTCTCTTGGGAGCTAAAATGGGTCTTGGCACATTTCACAGACGGTGAGCTCATCGAGGGGGTGTTGCTGCAGTTCTTGCATGAGAAACAGTAGTGCACAGTGCCGCTAGACCGGTGCCCTAATATAGAACTGTAGTAGGCCCCAAAACTATTTTAGGATTACTTGCAGGACGTGCTAATAAAGTTTCTAAAATGGAACTAGTATTGAGATATTGTGAATAATCTGTTGTCAGCCTCACGGTTTCTTCAGTGTATTATTAACTGTCCCATTGAGCATCATTTCTTTAAAAACACAACAAGCTGTTTCCAGGCAGGCCTCCCACCCAAGCAGTGTATATATGTTGCTGTGCACTGGAGAGATGGCTGGCACGGGCTGTGTGTGTTTTGTATAAACAACCAGTAGAGCACTTTTAAAAAAAACAGCTGAAGATGAATGAAGGCGTATATATTTCTCTCGAGAAAAGCTTCATGTTAAGAGCAGTTCGAATAAAACGATATCGCTAAATCACGCGAGCTCACAGACTCAGCATTGACGTGCTGTTTTCATCAGCCTTGGCGTGTTGCTCAGTCCTGAGTTGTTGTTTGTTGTGCTGCTTGTGTACGCGTCGTTGTGGATGTTTTCAGAGAGCCTGGTTTTAAGTGTTGCCAAGTTGAATATGTTAAATACGTTCTGTGTGTCATTTAATACGAGGCCTCTGGTTGCATGTCAATGTGGAGAGGATACGTTTCTTTACAAAAAAAAAACTTATTTTAATTGATTAGTTGGTGATAGATTGCCCAATATTTAGTTTCACAGTGGTTTTGTTTAGGGAGGACAAGCACAGCACTGACATCAGCGTTGTAACACGCACTGACGTTTCCGTTTTGCAGCATGTTTGATCTTGTGCATTAAGATCTGTGTTATCAGAAGCACTGAAAAGTGCAGCTGCATTCAGTTACGTACAACTGTCATGGTTCATGTTTGCGATTAGATTTGTGGTGTAATGTCTCGGTTAAAATAGACTGTGGCCTGTTGTGTGGTTTGTAGCAAGCCTGCGTTAGTTGTTGATTTAAAAAAAAATAATAATAATAATTACGGCACTTGTCTTTATTCTGTGTTTGTTTGTGAAAAGTAACAATAAACGGTGTTTAAACACGTTCCACCCTTGAAACACTTCGCCCGGACATTGTGTTGCAGTGCTGTGTTGCAAAGTTCTTTAATTTCCCATGATTCCTTTGCACCAGCACAGGGAGACAACGTGCTTCCAGCCCATTGAAACACGTGATTGCACAGAATCTACTTGTTTTAGCCCCGTGACGATCACAAGATGGCATTTTGTTGTGGGAGCTTGTATAACGACAGGTAACGAAGCCGTGCATGAGCCATCAGTGGAGTTTCATGGCACAATTCGAGTCAAACTGGCTCTAAACAATGCAGTCTCCTCTATAGACGCGAGGCCCCCCTCCCCCACGCCGTGTCATGCTGTTTGTGATTCTGCGTTTCGCGTTTAAGCAAATGGCACATATTTGTATATTTATAAAAAGCCACTCGAATTTTCGCAATTTCCACTTCCTGCCGTCGGTGTTGGCGGACTTTTCATTTATCCTGTCAGTTTTGAAACGATCTAAAACTTACCTGTAAAAAAACAAACAAACAAAAAAAAACTGTTCTGATGTTATTTCTGTAGATAGTATTTGTGCAGTCAAGGCAATTCATGATTTGCGATATGTGTTTTTGCCATTCAGTTAAGATATCATTTATGTAAGGTATAGGAGTTAAAGTTGCATGTGTTATCACCTATAGTAGTGTTTGTACAGCACATTGAATGCCACCTACACGGGATAACTAGACTTCCCGTTACACAGGTAGATGAGAATAGGCAGGTGTTTAAGGTAGTATACCCGTGTGCAGGTGATAGTTTCATCTGCACGAACAGGACAGTCTTGAGCCTAACACTCGGACAGGCAGGTAAAAAATATGGTCCATCACAGCTGTTCAGCACATTGTATGGGTGAGGTGGGGTCTTTGTGACTGTTTTAATCACATGTGAGGAGGGGTCTTTGTAACAGTGTTTTAATCACATGTGAGGAGGGGTCTTTGTAACAGTGTTTTAATCACATGTGAGGAGGGGTCTTTGTGACAGTGTTTTAATCACATGTGAGGAGGGGTCTTTGTGACAGTGTTTTAATCACATGTGAGGAGGGGTCTTTGTAACAGTGTTTCAATCACATGTGAGGAGGGGTCATTGTAACAGTGTTTCAATCACATGTGAGGAGGGGTCTTTGTAACAGTGTTTCAATCACATGTGAGGAGGGGTCTTTGTAACAGTGTTTCAATCACATGTGAGGAGGGCTCTGTGACTCTTTCAATCGCGGGTGAGGAGGGGTCTTTGTGACTGTTTCAATTGCTCAACAGTAGGACTCTTTGCTACAGACCATAACACTGCCTCAGTCAGGTCAGATGAAGGCAGGTGAGGTGAGTTGGAGTCACATTCATAGGACTGCGAGGCAAGGTAGTGCCCATATAGGTGGTTTGTGGAAATCTATTTGGCTTTATATTTGTAAGGAAAACTTATTTTTTGATGAATGATGCCGTGCCTGTGTGTTGACATAGTTAACATGTCCATCCTTTAAGATTGTATTTATGTGTAAGCATTCAGACCATTTTGTGATGCAGAACTCATTGGAGGACATTGACACAGAATAACGAAGTAGTGTGTGTATGTATGTTTATGTAACGTTTGGGTTTTACACTCCATTAAACTGCACGGAACTGCAGGACTGGGACGCAAACCTGTGACCATGCAGTTCAGACAACTAAGAGCAAGCTCTCTAGTTAAGAGGAAAGTACGGGTCTTATGCTCATGGTAGTGTTATAAACCCATCAGCCACTAGGAGGGGGATCATTACATTTACATTTAGCTTACCAATAGTGATGGAATAGAGAAATGAAATGGCTGCTGTCTCCCCAATCACTTTTTGAAACTGATGATTCTGAATGAAACACACCTTTCCAAAGCACCTTGGATAATTGCGTGTTTTATTTATTCATATTTTTAACTATGTAAAAAGGGCAGACTAAATGTTGCATCAAGCGTTCGTACAGTGCTTTTCTCCAGGGATTTGTATCGTCCCCTAATTCTAACTTTTGTATCCCGAGTTCAGAAGTTTGTGTCAAATGAAGTCTGTAAAACGCCTCATCTTCTTGTGACTTTTATCAGCAATGGCTGGAACACCCTGTTAAAATGAACTTGTCCAAGGAAGGCAAGCTGCTACACGCTTTACCTTGTTCTGACATGGGGTTCTGTACATTCATCAGGCTTGATAGCTACTGTAGATGGTGCAGAGACAAAAGCAGCCCAGCCCTTTTTAGAGACCACAAACCCCATATTCACGCAACATCTGAAGCTTACTTTATCCCATGCAAGATAGGCTTCTAGAAAGCATTATAGTTGTGTGGTTCTGACCCAGTGAAAGTTGTTCAGTGTCATGTGACTGTACCATCATGTGTGTTATTTTTAGTGTTTATTGTATTTCTAAGTGGCTTGGATTCCCCGTGTCTAAATTTTAGAGGATCCGTTTCGTCTGTGTTCAGGAGCAGCGCTGTTTGGAAGTTCTCTCTGTCTCTCAAGGATGAGTCACCAAATGTTGCTCTGCTGTAGTGGCAGCTCTGCAGTGCCTGTGGGTGGAATGGGCAATGAGACAGAGGTGTGTTTACAGAACACAGGTTTGACAAGGCAGAAGTGGTGTAACACTGTCACCCACCTCTCTACACCAGCCATGTCTTTCGTGCTTTGGAGATTAACATTTCCTCTGCCTTTCAATCACCTGAGAAATACTGCAGGGCTTCAGTTTCATTTTTGTGTGCTGGGTGGATTTCCCTCCCTGTGCTACAGCCAGTGGAGGGGGATTAAAAAATTTTAGGGGGGGAATGGCAAAAAAAAGGCACGTTTTGCATAAAAAAAAAAACTGTTTTACTACATTGTCATTTACACTGTGTTGGTATAAAATAAGCTGCTTTCAGGAGACCTAACAGCTGTTCATCATTGTGTGACAGAGCACTCTCCATTGCTTTTGTCATTGGCTGACGTGAAGTTTTTGCTGCAGCAGAAGAAAAAGGTGCTTTTCTTTTTAACCAGCTCTCCATTTCTTTACACTCAGCCCTATTTCCGCCTGTTTTTCACGGTTTTCATTTATGTATGTTTAAGTACTGGATAGTTTGTACTGCATGCATGTAACATATCAAATGAAAGGCCACAAAAATGTCCTTTCATATTGTGTAAGTTGAAACAGGATCAGGCATATTATACGTGGTAGAGATGGATGAGCCATGTATGTGTAAAAAAAAAAAAAGAAAAATAAATAAATTTCCAAAAAATCATGTTTGGTCACTGCTGCTTTATGCTCTGTCTTTCAATTTCAGTCTAGCTGCTACAATGACTGAGCAATAGACTCAAAACGAAACCTAAGCTGTGAACTCTTTCACGTGATGAGAGGCTTAACTTCAGGCAGTTTTAGTTCCGGCTAGGAGTACCGCATACACACACTGAGTACGTCCTTGGAAAGCCCTGACTTTTATTTATTTATTTATTTATTTTTTAACCAGAACTGCTCCGAATGCAGCTCAGCGCTTCCATCACTGACACCTACTTCTTTAGAGATTGTTGTAGCGTTTCGGGCATTCTAAATTGGATGAAAAATACAGTAGCTTGGTGTCTTAAAATATCTCTGCAGGATTTTCCTGCACTGAAAGTTGCAGATATGCAGGAGCAATTTGGGAAATGTGCGATCCCACTTTTATGTTGTTCTGTATGTGTGGGACAATACGTTATTTAATGTTTCAGTATTTTTAAATCCAGAAATGGAACTATAAAACAAACGTTTTCACTTTTTGTTTTTGTAGGTGCGCTGGATCTCCTATTTTAATGATAGTCAGTGATGATTTACTAACCCCCTTTACTAGCATAGGAGGCTGTGTGGTCCAGTGGTTAAAGAAAAGGGCTTGTAACCAGGAGGTCCCTGGTTCAAATCCTGTGCCCTGAGCACTTAACCTCCTTGTGCTCTGTCTTTCGGGTAAGACGTTATTATAAGTGACTCTGCAGCTGATGCATAGTTCACACACCCTAGTCTCTAAGTTGGCTAAATAAACAAATAATAATGAAATATCGGCTACTGTTGGATCATTGAAATAAAGGTCTTGTATCTATCCTACCTGAGCTGAGCTGGGTGGGGTGTAGAATTCAAGATACAACAGCCCACCCAGTTAACAGCACAGGGATTTGTAGCTACCTGTGTCTCAGTCCTCTACAGCAGATAGTGCTGATGTCATCTGTAAGTCCTGAGTCCTGTTGAGCTCTGCGGCAGCATGCCTCTGTCTGGAACACACAGGCCCTCTCTGTGTAGAAGTGCAGTGCAGTCACACTCCCTCTATTTTACTCTATTTCCCTCTATTTAACAGTGAAGTAGTGATGGACAGGAAATAGAGGGATTTCAGGACTCCCATTGCATAGCAGAGTGCTCAGTTTCTGTGAGTTTTACTGTGAGTTTATTAGGACACACCTAAGCTTGTTACGCGCTGTGGCTAATCAAGTTTGTAGTAAAATGAAATAAAATTAATGAAGCTAGTTCCCTCTGTTTGTGTTTGCAGTAGGAATTTCCTTATGCAGAAAATGTAATGGGTTACAGTAGGTGGATGAAATAGGTCCTGAAATTGCAGCCCAAGTGTGAGTTTCATGCCCTGGATAACTGGTACAACATCTTGTCTTTTTTCTAGCTGATTTGTGCAGTGCACCTGCAGAGTGGTGGTAGTGGTACTGTATTAACTGCATTAAGTTTGCACGCTCGCTATTTTTGCGGGGGTCTGTGTCTTCAGGTTATGAAGCAGGGTACTATCACAGTACTATCATCTCCTTTCCGCTGTTCTGCAAACGTGGCAAGCGCTATTTATAGCTCTGTAAGACACACATTTCGCAGCCTTCATACACTCAGTGCAGTCTTTGGGAATTTGTGCGGTTCTGTTTTCCTCTCTGGTGTGGTCGCTGCCCCCCCTGCCCATGTCTCTGCTGTACTGTAGCTGCAGCATGTGTGCCGCTCCAGTCCAGTGCACCTGCACACCCTGACAGCTGGATGAAAGCTTGCCCATTCCCATTCACTGAAGTGGGGCACTGTGGGCCATGCTCTGATGTTCCTCCACAGGTGGTAGTTCACACGTTACTGCAGTGGTACTGGACCGCTTGTCCTAAACCAAGGATCATTTACCTGCTGAAGAAACAGCTCTGCAGACCTTTAGGAGCCGCTCTCCCTGCACAGCACACTGCTGCTTCAGGTTACAGTAGCCAGATGAGCCACGTAAGACTAGTCTCCTTATTATAATGTACTCATATCCAGCCGTAACAAGGCGTCTGGTTTCATTGATCTGCTCTTCTTAAGGGGTTAGAGGTCCACTAAGCCTCTTTCATCTTGTGGTTAAATTAGTTTTCAGGTCAAGACGACAGCACGGTGCACTTCTCAGATGTTCGCTGTTTGTCTTGCTAGTGAAGTTACATTCATAAGGGTACAATACCTGTTTGTGTTCTGCCAGGCGAGCACATTCCCAGAAACAAGGTTCTTTAAACTGCAGTGTGTATTCATTGTAATCTAGGAGCAAACAGTAGATTGTGAGTGGGCCAAAAACTGTCCTGCGAGCATTGCACAAGATAACAATGAACAAAAAACAGTACAGACTTGCTTTTTAAGTTACAAAAATGTACATACATACAAAAATAAAGTGCATTCTTACCTCGTCTGATGATCTCTTTCCCAGAGATCCTTTTTATAATCCTTATTGGCACTAATAGCTGCTGCTTCTCCATAAAATCCACCTCATATCCACGTCAGTTTGTCCAAATTTCTCCTGCATATGCTCGGGTAAGGACTATGTGTGTTTCGCTTTGTTTTTTGATCGAAAAAAAAAAAGTATGCAGCTAGTTACCCTCTTTTTTCCCTCTCTTTTTTGCCTTTATGCCTTCCATCTGTTTTAAGTGTGGTTCCCCCTCGTCTAACATAAATGTATGTTTAATGTGCACCGTTCTGATAAATTTCATTCTACACCCTCTACCTCTAAAAGGGCAGGTAACCCCAATGAACAGTAGGATCCTGGGGTTTCTCCTCCCAGGAAAAGAACGAGAAATTCCCGCAGCAGCCGAGAGAGGGTTGTATCGGCGAAACTAGCTACCACCGTTACAGAAGCTCCAGCAGCAAAGGCTCAACCACCCCCTTCACAGCTTCCTAAGCCTAAGGATCTTTTCTTTCTTTGGTTAAAAGAATATGAGCAGTCTAAACAAGCGTAACTTTTACAGCCGGTAACTCGTACAACAATGGATAACGTTGCACCCGGAAGTTCGCAGGAGCGAAACTTTCCAGATGTCCCCACACTAGGAGAGGATGACTTCATCTATTCCGCCCCTGAGGATGACGCTTGTGAGTACACAAGTAGCCTCTCTCCTATATGCACAGATGCAGATGCCGTGCTGGGAAGGATTTCATCCTCTCTCAAAGTAAAAACCTGCTGCTTCTGCACGATACCTGCCTAGAGTAGATAAATTCTCCAGGGTACCAGTGGACCATAAAAATCACCTTTTCAAACAGCCTAGGTTGGATACCATCATGGCTACACCAACTGCAGGTATGTCTTCTAGATCTGTTTGTTTTGGTGGGTCTGAAATTATTATTTTTTTAAGTAAATAAAAATTTATCATTTCTTGAAAGGATTACTCTGCCTCCACATGCAGCATGTGGATCAATAATGATCAGATCCATGCAGCTTTTAGTTCTACAATCACCTACACCTAAATCTAGAGGTTGCCATGCAGTTAGCAGAAGGAGGAAATAACACTGCCAAAATTCAAGAACAACCTGCATGTGATACCATTGATACAAACACCAGAGTCGTGGCTAATGTCATCTCTGCAAGACTGTGCATTTAAATGAGGGCATCTTCTCTACTGGCAGACACAAGAATATCAGAGCTACTGTTTCAGGGTGATCTTTTCTTTGGCACCAACCTTAAGGATTCCTTGTCTGACATGAAAGAGGCTTGGCAGGTGATTGGATTGTGCTCTTCTACAGGGACACCATGCAACAGGGTTTTTTCAACAGGCAGAGGTCATTCAGAAACCAGCCACCTCAACCCAGGTTCAACAGGCAGGGCCGCTTTCAGCGTGGCCAGGATTTCAGACCACGTAGAATGGGGCATGGCTATTATAAAGAGGGAGGTAGACCGTCTACCACCTCTTGACATTTTTCTCAACCTTCCAGCATTATTCAATATCCCGCGGTCGGAAATTTTTCTGCTCTGTTAATTTTGTAATCTACTCCCTTTTTTCCAAGTGGAGTACACAGGCTGGTTTATCAAGTTGGTCCGCAGGTGGAAACAGGAAATCACATGGTGAAGGTATTATAACCACAGACACTGTACACTGATCTCTCTCTGATCTTCATGTGAAGTGATCTGCAGTGCTGGTGCTGTGTGGGGTCTTGTTCATTAATGTTGGGATTATCTCTAGTTTTTGGATTTTTTTTTTTTTCTATTTTTGGTGTGTCTGACCTCCGGATTCCAAGGCCATGAGAAAATCTGCAGGAGAACCTGCTGGATTCATTTTGGTAACTTTTTAACTGAAAGTTTAAAAACCTTTTCTGTGATATTTTAATGTGTTTGTCATAGTGGTTGATAAGAGATGCTTGGTACAAAATTAGTGTCCAGTCTTAAGGTAGATTTGCAGTTATGTTTATTCCTTTGTTTGATGAAGCATATTAACAGTGTGTTGTATTTATTTGGACCTGCTGTAATAGTTTAGAATAATATGATTTAAAATGTTCTATTTCTTCACCTGTTCAAATTCTGTGCTGTAAATACGTTATTTCCTGCTTTCTGTGGTTCCACTGGAATGGACCCAAGACTCCAGTTACACAGCAGCTGGATCCATTCCTGGAATTACTGTGAGTTTAATATGTCACACCTGAGCTTGTTACCTATAGACTGGGGCCAATCAAACTCATCTTAACCCTTTGCAGTCCATTTATTCAGTGCTTGTCAGGCGCTGTTTATTTTACACACGCTGTTTTAAATTTTTTTCAGAGTAAAACAGGTTTAAAAGGCATTGAATCACAAAAGGACACTTGGTACTCTATCTCCAGCCAAGCCCCACCCCATGTTCTTTGTATTTCACATTCCTCTTTATACATGTGCATACAGATAAGTCCTCTCCTGATCACTTGTTTTATCACCAAACTCTTTAATAATGTGATACAAGTCATTATTTTATTATTATAACATCTTAAAAAACTCTGCAAATGTCTGTGATATTCTTTGAGTACTGGATGCAGAAGCAGCTATCTCCTTTGTTTATGTCCATGTTATCTCTGTAGTGCATGAGGCTATGAGATACGCCCTTGTGTGTGGTTTTTTTTCGGCTTCATTCGGCTCCTATCATACTCGGCCATTAAAGTTTTCGGCTTTTTCCGGAGAAAAAAACAACTAGAGACCTTTGTCTTTTTGATGTCAGACAGGGTCCAACATCGGACTGGAAAGGGAAAATTGTAATGTCGGACCTTGTCCAACATAGGTCCGCAAAGGGTTAAAACCCGGAATGAGTAAAATTGCTATGCAGTCTTGGTGCCACCCCTGTTCCAGCTGTAAAATAATAAACCATTTGAGATGCTAACCTCATTTTCAATGTGATCGAGACTCTAACGCTACCCTTCACTTTGACCTGTGATACTGCATGGCTTCAGTATAGCAGAGTTTGATTGTAGAAACATTTAACTTTTGTGGCCCTAGTTTTACGATTTGGCTGCCACCGCAGGCATGGTCAAACTGTCATCTTGGAGAGGGCATGTGTTTCTACTGCACCATTGTGTTCTAATCTAATACAACTCTGTATTAAAGCCATATGCCCTAAAGAGACTGTACAAGGTGCGTTTGTGTATTTTCTCATTTGCTCATTTCCAATGTGCACGCAGGCTCTTTCCACACACTGTTTCAAGCAGCTGTTGTAAGCTATTGGTAAAGGATTTTGTTTGTTGTGAATTTCTGTAGTCTTGCGTGTTGAATTATATTTTAAATATTAGATGTTGTGCGTTTTCAACATGGTCAGTTTATTAAGTGTTTAGTTTTTGTATTTTGTTTGCGCAGCACGTTGTTGGCCAAGCCAGCACTGCGTTTCAGCAGGTTATGCAAATCTAAGATATGTAGCTAAATGTACGTGTCCCTGGGAGTGCTGGCTCGAATTTCTGCTCTGGAATCTGCATCTATTACTAGATTACCAAGATGGACTAAAACAACAGCTTAAACTGAGTACATGAATGTAGTTTTGATGCAGTTTATTTTGAAGATGTCAGTAAAGTCTACAGAATTGCACAGTAATGTGTTGCTGGAGTTCTGTATGCAGTTTTGCCAAGTGCTGTGGTAGAGAAAGTGCCCTGCCCCTGCTATGCAGAGCTAGGAAGTTTGAAGCATTCTCTGGGAACCTGGCAAGCATCGGGCTGGGTAAGCTACAGTAGTAGCTATACCACAGTAAGGGTATAGGAGCCTCAACGCTGCGTGCCTTTTCTAAATGGCACAATACAGCTGGAACATGCAGGTGCTTGTCTGGTTTTCCCTATGGAAATTACTTGGTCAACTAGTTAGAAGCCTCAATGCACTGATGAAACTGGGATTACTGGAAGACAGTCGCGTGTGGATTTTTCAAATTGACCCAGAATGTAACTGTAAATAATGACACATATGAATGTCACACTCCTGCATTATAATGCAATGATCGCATTGGACTGCAAGGTACGGTATACCTGTAGAACTGATTCTCTATATCAACTGTCTGAAATGTCATTTATGAAATTGCTGTATTGAACCTTGCATTCACTTTGCTAGGTTTCATTCTCCTGTAACATGCATAGCATTCAGTCTGATGTGTGTTTTTTTTTTTTGCCATCTGCAGATCCACCAGCTCCAGCCAAGGTGGTGAAGGCTGGTAACCCAAGACCAAGAAAAGGTAGTAAGGTATGTGTCCTCTCTGTCACATCTACCACAATTCTTCCATTGCTAACATTGCATTTCTGCAGGCTCTTAACAAGAGTCCATGAGTGCTCTACCACACCTGCGAGCCAGCACTGCCTCTAACAGTAATGTGGGACAGCCAGCACTGCACTGCCTCTAACAGTAATGTGGGACACCAGGGTTGCTTATTGGTCTTGTCATCTGTATTGCACCCAGAATGAAGATGGATTTGAACAGGAATGGGGGAGCTGGAGCTCTGTTTATTTCTAGAGGGACGTGTGCATCACTTACACCCTCCCTCCCCAAGGCCGCATTCTGACCCAGTCCCGTTTATGTAATGTAATCCAGTATAGGTCATTGAAGGTGGTTTTGAAACTGTTCTCTTGCAGGTCAGTGATTTTGGTGATGCAATGAGCTGGCCGACCCCGGGGGAAATGGTGAATAAGGAAGTGCAGGTAAGAATTTGTTTGTGTAAAACTGGAGTTTCCATCCATCCACCCAGCCACTGCTCCGTTGCTGCTGTTGGGGGGGGGGGGGGGGGTGGATGACGACGACGACACAGGACCCTCTGGTTCACACTAGTGTAATGGGGGGAGATGGACCCTCGACCCACTGGTTCACACTAGTGTAATAAGTGAGCATGTCTTGAACCTGAATGTTTGCGGTCATTTGTGAAGAACTGTATGTAGACCACAATGTGTATAATGCTGGAAGCATGTTTTCCTTTTTTTGTGCAGTGAATTTGTTTTGCACGTTTGCAGGAAGCCAAATGCTT
This sequence comes from Polyodon spathula, assembly GCF_017654505.1. NCBI lineage: Eukaryota > Metazoa > Chordata > Actinopteri > Acipenseriformes > Polyodontidae > Polyodon > Polyodon spathula. The sequence continues at coordinate 38,198,462 of NC_054545.1, forward strand.
TGTTTTGAAGCAAACCATTGCATTAAATTAGTGTGTGTGTTATTTTTTTTTTTTTAAATCCAACATTCTTTGTGGTTCAAACAGAATGTGCTGTTGCTGGAAGCTCACTAAGAGTTGTCAGAAGTATTTATTAAAGGACAAGTTATAAATAGTACAAGTCCATCCTCCAGAACAGTTAGTGTGACTGTGTGGTGGATTAAGGATGGGCTCAAGTGTAAAACTTTTCATCATAAAACCAGGGTTGGATCAGACTGCTGTGCAGTGGGATTACCCCCCCACCCCCCACCCCCCCGTAAGCTTTTTTTAAAAGCTTTCTGCTCTGAGAATGCAATGTGGAACAGGGCACCTCCAGGAATAACCAGCGCTAGAGTCCTATAGAGGGGGTGTCCTTTTAGGGATTCCCATAACATTGCCGTCTGGAGTGTCTGCTTCTATTTCAGGTCTAACTCTTCCACCGAGAGTCATGAAAGTGCATAGGGAGTTGGGCTGGACAAGCTCATGGGTGGACTGTATTGGGAAGGTTAGGTCCAGGTGGCTTTTAACTTTACCCACTGGAAATATTGAGCACTTTCTCCAATCTGTATTCATTAGAACAGCGAGTGAGTGAAGTGTCCCTGATACAGGATCATAAAGGGCTTGTACGCTTTACTGTCAACATAGCCTAACTGTGTATTAAACACACTGGTGAATGGTGGAGGTAGCCCTGTGTGTTTAATGTGCCTGTGTCTCTCGGCAGGCCCCTGTTGGAAAGGTCCAGCCTCCTAAGAAGACTCTGGTGAAGGAGAAGCGAGACAGCGAGGAAAGCAAGGAGAACCAGAAGACCAGGTCTGACGATTCCGGGGAGGAGAAGAATGGGGACGAGGACTCCCAGAAATACGGGTCCAGGAAGAAAGGTAGACCTAGCGCCGCACGCTTTCGAAAGGGCCGTTGTTTCATATTAAAGTAAATGGATTCAATAAGGTGTTAGTGACATGCTGAGTTAGCGAAACTACCAAAAACAATACATGGAGTATGTTGTCTTATTTGAAACTTGGTTAGAAAGTAGAGTACAAGCAAGGTGCAGAACCCTGTCATAGAGCAGCTTTCTAAGAGGTCAGATCTACCATTAAACCATCGAGGATGGATACCTGGAGTGCCAGTTTCCTGTTTATGCTTTCTGACTCTTTATTACAGGTAACAAGCATAGATGGGTTCCTCTTCCGATAGAAGTGAAATCAGAAGGTCCCAAAGAGAGGTCTGCCTCCAGAAACAACACCCGCCAAAACGAACAATACAGACTCCCCCCAAACAGCAGGAATGATTTGAGGGGTGAGCTCCCTTTTACAGGCTTTCTGGGGGTCTGGGCCTGGTTAATAGTGCTGGGAGCAATTAGGCACACCCCTTCACTGTACTGATATGTTCAAGGCTAAGTGAAGATAATGAAGGTGGAGTTGTGGCTTCGATTTAAATACGCCACCTACTGTTAATCTAGTTAAAGTTAAACAGCATTGCAGATAAGCACCGTTTGGCTGTGTTTTTCATTACTTAATGGAAGGGATGAGATATTTTGTGTGATAGACAAGAAACACATTAGGTAGGTGTATTATGGAGAAATGATCTGTCTTTTTTTGTTTGTTTTTTGTTTATTTTTTTTTAACATATTCAAATGCATTGGTTTCCTCCCTGCCCTGCAGACTGGCACAGTGCCAACAAGTATGAGCGGGACTGGCGGGACGATCACGACGAGGTGTCAAGTGTGAAGAGCGAGGGAGCGCCTTTCCGAGGAGGCTACAGGGGTCGGGGGCGTGGCCGAGGGAGAGGGAGGGGCCGAGGCAGGGGGGGCAGCAGAGGTACGTACCCCCAGGTCAGGTTCAGGGCTATGCAGGGCATGTTATAGGGGAATTCTGATCTCAGCTGGCTGTCAGTGGAGGCTAGGCACTCCTAGTTTTGGTTTTGGCAGGCAGTTTATAGGCTCTATAGAGGTCTTTCCCTGCTAAAACCGTGTCCCATTCACAGCTGGGAAGGAGGAATGTTACTCCCTCGGAGCTGCACAGACTTTGCCTTCTCACGATTTTAACAGGAGGGGTGGAGGCTGTGAACGGAGCACGTGTTTAAACATTGTGTAAATGGGTCATTTTTTAGATTTGAAATAGTCTGGCAAGCTTTCAGTTGCTTGACTTTATTCATAAGCTTCATTGTGTTTTGTATTTAGTTTATAGAGGGTTTATTAATCCTGTGTTATTTAGTACGTTGCAGTTTCGTGTCTTCATTGGTGGGCTAATGCTTTATGACTACGGTGGTTGGTTTCTGATGAAGGCACATGAAGCTGCAAGGTTGGCATTCATTAAGGCCTCTGTCTGTCTGCAGGTCATTTTGACTACCAGTACGGCTACAAGAACTATGATGGTAAAGAAGGAGGTTCCGGCCAGAAGTTCAACAGCACGGTGACCTATTACTACGACAACACCAGCAGCTCGGAGATGTACTCTGTGGACCAGGAGCTGCTCAAGGATTATATCAAGAGACAGATGTAAGGAGGGCAAATAGGCTGAAGTGCTTGAAATATTGCCTTCCAAAAAGCTTTTAAAACCTGGAAATATTTCTGCATTCCATGCTCACACTGTATCCACTTGTTTTAAGTCCTTGTGCAATGTGGTCTGTTGCAAGAGTTGGAAGGTCTTAAATGATTGCTGGATGAGGGTGCCAGAGTGTGGGTTTTGTACTGAATTTCTCCATGCGTGTTCCTCAAATAAATCTACATCATTGTATCTAATACTGGCACGTGCCTGTTAGAGGCAGCTTGACGTGTGTGTTTATTTCTATTGTCAATTCTTTGGGCTTTGTCCCTGGCTTTGCTCTATCGTGTGTGTGTGTGTGATGCACAACATGTTTCTGTGTGTGGGTGTATAGTATTGAGCAGGTACAAGTGAAGTATTTTGAATGTGATCATGATCATTGACACACATGCTGTTTGAAATGCTGCTCTAGAGCAGTGGGTCTCAATCCTGGTCCTGGGGGAACACTGCCCTGCTGGCTTTTGTTCAAACCAAGCACTCATTTACAAAATTGAACCCTTAATTGAACTAATAATTTGCCTAATCTGAGCTAATTATTTTAAACAGGTGGGGATTTCACTTTAGGTATAAAATTGTATAATGAACTTAAATTCTTAAACTTTTTATAAGCTACTCTATAAAGTCAAATTAAGCTAATTATTATTTCAATTATGTAAATGAGTGCTTGGTTGGAACAAAAACCAGCAGGGCTTTGTTCCCCCAGGACCAGGATTGAGAACAACTGCTGTAGAGAATGCTTTCATTAAAATTCAAGGGTGCTGGTGGAATGGTGAGCCTGCTGTATTGATCTGCCAGCACTGTCGAAGATCTCCGATACATGCAGTAGTGTTGCTCCTGTGCCCTTGTTTGACTTCAGTACCATGACTGCAGTGCAGTGTGAAACTACTGTTCTCTTTTAAAAGTAACATCTTTCTGTCTTCACGTGCCAGTGAATACTACTTCAGCCTGGATAACCTAGAGAGGGATTTCTTCCTGCGGAGGAAGATGGATTCAGAAGGTTTCATCCCAATCCCGCTGATCGCTGGTTTCCACAGAATGCAGGCACTGACGACCGATATCAATCTCATAGTACTGGTGAGAGGCTCTCCGGGTTACACTGTGTACGTGACTTGTGTGCTTCAGGCTTTGACGTGTTCAGAAAAACAGCATTAATGCAGACAAATGAAAGCTGGCTTCCCTCAAGTAGGATTACCTTGTGGTTGAGTAGCAGCAGGTTTTTAGCTTGGTTTTGGTGAGCTTTAGCAGCAGCTGCACTGGGACATGGTGTTTGTGGCTGGTCGTGCTGTTGATTGTACCTGTAATGGTTAAGCAAGGTGCTTTGCATTGAGACATTACGATGAAGTGTGGGCACTGCTGTTTTTTATTTTACACAGCCCTGATAAGAAGCTTGTAGTATGTTTCTTGTAGTGAGACATAAAAACTGGCCAGTCTGCAGTGCAGAAAGAGATGGACAAGGCAGTTTATCTTCTGATTCCTATTATTCAGAAAAAAAACTTCAGGTGGTAGATCTTTTAGTTATATGGCATCTAAATTATGGAACAACTTGCCCATCACAATTAGGGAAGCCACTTCAGTCAATGTCTTCAAGTCTAGACTAAAATCCCATTTCTATAGCCTGGCATTTTCATCCAGATGAGCGGATATCCTGTTACCCCCATATTGTTCCCACTGTGTTTTTTTTTATTTAATTATGTTTTTTTTTTTTCTAGACTAAAATCATTTTTATAATGGTTTATTTTGTTTTTATTCTGTTTTTTAAAATGCTCACTTGTTCAGTAATATGTATTGTTTTTGCCTTTGTGAAGCGCGTTGTGGCGACTTGTTGCAAAAGGCGCGGTGTAAAAATAAAATTGAATTGAAAATTGATTCGGGTTCAATAAACGAGACAGGAGGCTGGCGAGCCTATTGTAGCACTGCAATAGCAGTTTGCAGGGGAGCTGCCTTGGGAGTGTATGAAACCCTTCCCTTGTCTTCTCCAGGCCCTGAAGGACAGTAAAGAGGTGGAGATCATTGACCTGAAGATCCGCAGGAGGGAGGACCCAGTGCGGTGGCCTCTGCCTGGCCTCTCTGCCCCTGACAACACCCAGACTGACTTCTCCCAGCTCATCAACTGCCCAGAGTTTGTGCCCAGGCAGGCCGACAATCAGACAGGTGAGCTGCATTTACAGCAAGGAGCAAATCCTGCATAAAAATGTTAAAAATGCATGTCTGGGATGGAAATTGGACTCCTATTCCATGCAGCTTTGGTATTATTTTGAGCCATGATGCTTGCATGCAGTATATAAAGAAGAGTGTCTTTTGATTCTAATACATCACACTGTGCTGTGTGCACAGTAAGGTTTGAAGCTGGTATCTGATTTTAATACATCACACTGTGTTGTATGAACAGTAAGGGTTGACGCTGGTGTCTTTCACAGAGTCTGCTCCAGGCTCTCCCAGATTGTTGACTCCCGTGCAGCCCAAGCATGAAGATGTGAGTAACCTGAAGACCATGCCCAAGGGGCTGTCTGCCAGCCTGCCCGACCTCGACTCTGACACCTGGATTGAAGTGAAGAAGAGGCCCAGGCCTTCACCCTCCAGACCAAAGGTGATGCCTCTTCCATTCCTGAATCAAACTCAATGTACAACAGGGCCGGGAATAAGAGTCCTTCTGGTGCATAGCACTTTCAATACCACAGTGTGGATCACAAACAAGCTCAGGGGTATCTTATTAGACTCCATGAAACCAGGAATGGATCAAAGTGCTATGCAATGTGGTCTTGTTTCCATCCCTGTACAGTATACTGAGGAACAGCGTGTCAGCCTTGATTCCTCTGGCATTTTTTTGCTTAATTGCGTTTTTATTAGATATTATAGGGATATAGGGAATCTTTTCAGGCTTGTCTAAATGTAGTGCAGACAGCCTTGAGGTTACAGACTGTTTTCTGAAAGAAATGAGTGTTACGTTTCATTCTGATCAAAATATTACTTTACACATACTGGTGGTAGTATTAGGTTTATTAATAGTGTGTGTGTGTGTGTGTGTGTGTGTATATATATATATATATATATATATATATATATATATATATATATATATATATATATATATAGTATATATATATATATATATATATAGAATATAAATATAAAGTAAAAATAAAAAATATGGTATGCTTGACCTCTTGCATTTAACATCGTCTGTAGTGACGGTGGGCACAAAGATCACGCTGTTTGAATGCTGGAGAGAGACATTAAGGTGGGAATAGGATTGTGTATCCTGATGTTCATGGAGAATGTGACTGGCTGCCTAGTCCTTGTGCCGTGTGGTTCACTGAATGTGCCATTGCTTGTAAGAAGAGCAACACTGGGCAGTTCTGTAACGGTTCATATGCATTGAGTGCATCGCACACGTACTTTGGGTAGCGTGCTGTATGAATAAGAAACTGAAATGACAATTGTGACGCTCTTTTTATAAGGGGTTTTCTTAGTCTAAGCCCATAGCAGTCTCGTTGCACTGACAGCAGTGCCTGTATTGCGCGTGTCAGGCAGCAGCAGGGACTGATGAATAGGCAGGCTGAAAACGCTATGTAACACAATTTTTGTTCCTGGGTAGTAAGTGTTATTTCCTAATTGCTTATGCCTCAAAAGTACAGAAAATGGCTATTATTCCCCACAAACTTTGCTTTTGTGACCAGGACAGTGATATTTCAAAATATCACTATTTCCAATGGGAAAACGGGCAAATGTGTGTCTCTTCATTCACATAGTCAGAAAAAAACAACATATGAATCCAAATTAACATGTATTTATACTAAAGTAATACAAAAATGACTACAAAAGATTTAGAAGTGAGTAGTTTTTCGAGATTTACGATTATTCTGTATTTATACTTTTGAGGCATAAGCAATTAGGAAGTAACACTTACTACCCAGGAACAAAAAAAAAATAATAATTTGTTACACGGTGAAATCACTGCAGAGGAAGCTCTGCAAACTGAAGTTGTGCATTTGAAGGCCCCTCTTTGAATTGTGTAATGACTGGCCTGTCCATCATTGTCTTCATAATGATCTACATGGCAAGGACCACTTGGTACAGTAGGCGCTTGTGCAGACGACAGGAAGCAGGCAGCTGTGGCGAGACGGAGGTCTGTTCTGTGCTGCAGGAAACTCCCAGGCTGCGGACCTGTGTGGCTGCATTTTTGGTTTAGGGCTGCCCCCTGCTGGCTGTTCTCAGGAACAACAAAATTATTAATGTTTCTTCTCATTTCTGCTGAAGTTTATTCGCCTGGTCTTTTCATATTTAGAATGACGGCTTTCGTTTTCTGGGTCTTGCCTTTGTGTTTGCGCTTTTGTACCCGCTTTTTTGTGTAACTGATTTGTAAAAGTAACAAAATATACCGCATGGTTTCCATTTCAGATGCCAGGAATGATGTTATGTTTCTTTAAACAGAAGCCGGAGGAGAGTGGCGCTCTGGTTCCGGTGCAGCAGCTGGCGGGTGCAGACGAGCCCGAGGAGCTGGACTTCATGTTCGACGAGGAGATGCAGCAGATGGACGGCCGCAGGAACAACTTCACGGACTGGTCCGACGAGGACTCGGACTGCGAGATCGACGACCACGACGTCAACAAGATCCTGATCGTCACGCAGACCCCCCCCTCCCTGCGCAAGCACCCTGGGGGAGACCGCACCGGCAACCACACCTCCCGCTCCAAGCTCTCCACCGAGCTGGTGAAGGTCATCAACGACGGGCTCTACTACTACGAGCAGGACCTCTGGGATGAGTCTTACGAGCCAGAATACGCAACCATCAAGGTGAGCAAGGATGGGAATCAGACTGCTACTGCACAGGCTTCAATACAGCTTCATTACACATAGTGCACAGGCTTCAATACAGCTTCATTACACATAGTGCACAGGCTTCAATACAGCTTCATTACACAGAGTGCACAGGCTTCAATACAGCTTCATTACACAGAGTGCACAGGCTTCAATACAGCTTCATTACACAGAGTGCACAGACTTCAATACAGCTTCATTACACAGAGTGCACAGGCGTCAATACAGCTTCATTACACAGAGTGCACAGGCTTCATTACACAGAGTGCACAGACTTCAATACAGCTTCACTACACAGAGTGCACAGACTTCAATACAGCTTCATTACACAGAGTGCACAGACTTCAATACAGCTTCATTACACACAGGCTTCAATACAGCTTCATTACACAGAGTGCACAGGCTTCAATACAGCTTCATTACACAGAGTGCACAGACTTCAATACAGCTTCATTACACACAGGGTTCAATACAGCTTCATTAAACAGAGTGCACAGGCTTCAATACAGCTTCATTACACAGAGTGCACAGGCTTCAATACAGCTTCATTAGACACAGTGCACAGGATTCAGTACAGCTTCATTTACACACAGGATTCAATTCCAGCTTCGTTAGACAGTGTGTAGGTAACAAGTTCAGGTGTGTCTTAATTAACTCATCATAGTAAAACCAGGAATGGAGCAAACTTCTATGCAATGGGATGTCTTATTTCCATTCTTCTATGCTCTAGTTTTGTGATCCTGTTGTCCTCTTAATGAAGGAAAGGTGAGAGGCTACAGGCTGCTGGTCTAGTAACACACTGGCATGATTTTCAGTGAAACCGCTTCATAACTAATTGCAGGCTTGTCCTTAGTGCCCCATGCCTTATATTCAGGCTTGTTCTTGGGGGTTTATAGGGTTTTTGAGTCTGTAAATGTAGCACCGGCACAGTGTTTACCGAGCTTTCAAACAGAATCCATGGGATTGATCTCGCTGTGTAACGAGTCAGAGACACATTTCTTCTTTTTTGTTTCCTTTTATATTTTATAAAATGTTTTTCACCAGCTGTGAGCTCAGTGATTTAAATTGACTGATGTTGCTTTTCATTGCAGCAAGAAGTGGAGAACTTCAAGAAGGTGCATCTGATCAGCAGGGAGCAGTTTGATTGTCTGACCCCCGAGCCCCCCATGGATCTGAACCAAGAAGTGCCGCCTGGCCCCCCCCCACCTCAGCAGAGTAAGTATGCCTGCCCCTCCCGGCCTGGCCCCCCCCACCTCAGCAGAGTAATGTGCCTCAAGCCAGAGTAAGTGTGCCCCCCCCCCCCCCCCCAGGCTGTAATGATCACAGGAAAGATCCCGGAGCATTGCTGTTTTTTGTTGTGGGTCTTCCTGAGCGGTGGTTTTATAAAGCGTGCTGTTTCTTCTCCAGTCCCTACAGACGCTTTAGCCAATAAACTGTTTGGTGCCCCCGAACCCTCTACAATCGCCCGATCGTTACCGACAACCGTGCCAGAGTCTCCGAACTACCGCAACGCCAGGACGCCGCGCACCCCCCACACCCCCCGGTTAAAGGACCCCACACAGACACCCCGCTTCTACCCTGTGGTGAAGGAAGGCCGGCCTGTTGATGCCAAGGTACCTCCTGGAACGAACTTCTGCACGCAGAGCCTCTGCACGTTGATTGCATTCATTCAGCTCCGCTGAAAACTGCATTGTACTGTCGTCTGCAGAATCGATAACAAAAAGCAAAATGCTTTGAGTTCCAGTCCTTAAATGCTAGGTGATGCAAAACATTTGGCCATAGCTGTATAGAAACAATGCATTAGGCTCCCCTTTCAGAATGTATTGCTAGATAGATATAGATATCTGGATAATACCCATAAACATGTGCTTGTAATATTACCATTTCTCCTTTGCCTTGCAGACCCCACGCAAGAGGAAGACTAGGCACAGCTCCAACCCCCCTATGGAGTGCCATGTGGGCTGGGTGATGGACTCCAGAGAGCACAGGGCAAGGTCCAGGACGGCCTCTGTCAGGTAACAAACTGCTTTAATCGCTCATCTCTGCATGTTCTCCATAGCATTTGCCCCAAGAGACAAATGCAATAAGACGTGACTTGCAGAAACACGGGTTATTGTAACCCAAGGCTTATACAGTAAACCCAATTTGATTTTTATGAAGATATGTAATTGTTTTTTTTTTTTTTTTTTGTTTTTTTTTTTGTTTAATTAGCTCGAACACCAGTCCTTCTGAAGGCACTCCTGCAAACCTGGGCTGCACCCCTCAGTCTCTTCCCAAGTTCCAGCATCCCTCTCATGAGCTGCTCAAGGACAACGGCTTCACACAACACGTGTACCACAAGTACCGCCGGCGCTGTGTCAATGGTGGGTATAGTCCTGTAACCCTAACCCACACCATACTGCAGACACCCCACCGGTCCCACCCAGCACACTGCAGACACTACCCCCGACCTGGCCCACCCAGCACACTGCAGACACTACCCCCCACCTGTCCCACCCAGCACACTGCAGACACTACCCCCCACCTGTCCCACCCAGCCCCTCTACAAAGCAGTGTTCTGTAGAATTATAAAGAAGTCTTATCTGAGTGGGGATTTGTTTTACAGAGCTGTCCGTGTCTCTAGAGATTGTCTTGGATACCAGCTGCTGTTGCTGCTGCAGTTACTTACGCAGTGCTCTGGTGTTGCAATAGGATGTGTGCTGCTGCAAGCCCTTTTATACTTGGCTATGGGATTGCACTGACATTTAGGAAGAAAGCCCCAGTATCTTGTAACCTGGCATAACACTTGGAGTTGGGAAGCACCCTTGATATTCATATCCACCTCTTAAAGTGCGTTTCTTGCAATGATTGGCGTTATGTAGGTCAGTCTATATGTGTTTATTTAGCAGATGCCTTTATCCAAGCGACTTGCAGATACTACATGACCCCTCTCCATTGTTTTTATCCGCTTCTTGAATCTGCTAAGTGACAGTATTGTTGTCCTGTAAATATCACTGCTGCGGTTTGTCTCATTCACTGTTCTTCTGCTCCTCTGCCAGAACGAAAGCGGCTGGGGATTGGCCAGTCCCAGGAGATGAATACGCTCTTCCGTTTCTGGTCCTTCTTCCTGCGGGATCACTTCAACAGGAAGATGTACGAGGAGTTCAGACAGCTGGTGGTGGAGGATGGGAAAGAGGGATACAGGTAAACCTGGAGAGTGCTGGAAACGTCTTGTGCCGATTGCATGCTAACAGATTACTGGAGCGCCCAGGTTACACGTATGCACATTCGCTCTACATGCCATGGACTGAAACAGCCTATTCAGTTGCAAGAATCTACTTTGATATACAATACAGCAAAACAAATGACATATCAAACAACAGGGTTACCTGCTGAGCTTGCCACGGTGCTGCTTGTGGTTGGAAGTTAAACGTGGGTTTTGTTATTTGCTCGTTTGTTTTCAGGTATGGATTGGAGTGCCTTTTCAGGTATTACAGCTACGGACTGGAAAGGAAATTCAGGCCTGACATATTTAAAGATTTTCAAGAGGAAACCATCAAGGATTATGAATCTGGTAAAATATATATATATATATATATTTTTTTTTTACATTTTATTTTTTCTTAGTTTGTTCAAAATGTTGTGCTCAATGTCCTTTATCTTAAATATTTAATATTTATGCTATATAATTTCATTATATTTTATTTATTCCTAAGGCAGTGATTTTTAGTGTGATGGGTTTGTTTTTCTCTCTCTGTTCACAGGACAACTGTATGGACTTGAAAAGTTTTGGGCGTTCCTGAAATACTCGAAAACCAAGACCCTGGAAATTGACCCCAAGCTGCAGGAGTACTTGAGCAAATTCAAGCGCCTCGAGGATTTCCGGGTGGATGTGCGTAGGAACTGAGCGAGTTTGCTCATCCATTCTTCGAGTATGAGATTGCTTTGAATCCCGGTCCATGCAAACGTGTTTCACAGACTAACTGGTTTAGCCTTGATTGTTCCAGGACCACCTTTTAGAAATAAAAGCTGGTATTCCTGCATGTGTTTTGGAGCACAGGGGACCTACAGTGTTTTGCTGCAAGGGGAAATATTTTTAATAATAATCGATTTTTTTTTAAATATTTTTTATTGAATTTGCAGCCTCCAATGAATGAGGATGGAGGTCGTAGGAGACACTCGTCCAGCGGAGAAGGAAGGAGACGCTACCCGTTGGGCCAGCTGGGGTACAGCCAAGTCCAGGCTTCGCAAGGCCCCTCCAGAGATGATGCCAAAAACCTGAACCAGAAACCTGCTGCTGCTTCCCTCGCACCCACCTTGGAGCCTCAATCCCAGGAGAAGTGACCCGCTGGGGAGGGGGGTGGGAGGGGGCTGGCCTTCAATCTCATTTCTTTATAACCCGGGGCAGGGGGGGGGTCCAGGATTTTCACGCAAGCATGAAAAAGACATTTCCCGTTCGTGATCAGACGACTCGATTTGCTCTTCCGGATGTTCTTTCACATTCACCAACGTTTTTGTCTCTGAGAGACTTGAAGTGGAGCACTGAAAGAGAAAGTGTTGCATGCTTGCGATTCAATTATTGTTTGCAAACCCAGCTCTCTCCTCAATCAGGATAGTCCGTAATATAGAGATTTTATTTTGCAGCCTGTTGCAGATTAGCTGACGTGGGCACTTCTTCCCTCTGGACCCCCTTCCCTTCTTCGACTTCCTTTATTACCTGGACCGTCAGCATTTTGGTTTGAGGAGGCTGATTTAGGAGACGGCTGTTTTGAAAAGGAAAGCTTTGTTTGATTTGGTTTTGGGGCTGGCAAAGACTTTATTAATGACATTGAAATCCCTCCCCATCAGCAGGATCTTTTGAAAGTTGCCTTATTTGAACATGTTCTTGTTTTTTTGTGATTCATGTTTCCCCTGCAGCCCTTAATGTTGATTTTGATTTCATTGCAATTTAGTCCCGATTTGAGACCTTCCTGTGCTGGCGCTCATCTTCCAGGTTTCACCTGTTCTGTTACACAACGATGGGCTCTTGAACTGAGTGTTGCGGGGAGCACGGAGGACTCTGAAAAGACTGGAATCACACTCTGAATACTTGAAGAGCGCCTCACAGTACACCTGCAAAGCTGTTGGTGCTTTTGAATTGTATATCTATCTAATGTGCTTCAAACAATATCATGAGAAAAAAGAAAAGGCATAAAAATAAATGCTGCTGCTTCTGCAATGAAAGTGAATGGTTAACAAAACAAGTGCAATGTGTCTTCCATCACACAGGCACATCTTTTGAAATGCATGTCGTCAAAATTGTCATTCTCTTGGTATTGGCTATCTGACAAGTAAATGCTGCCAGTAGACAGACATGCTGCCTTTGGTTTTAGTCCTTTTCCTATTGTGATCAGTGCATGCCTCCCATGGCCCTGGGAAACTGCAGTTTATTCTTATGTTTTCCTGGTACAACACAACCCTAATGTTTATTACATCACTTTGTTATCTCATATTTTAATTCCAATTTATGGAGAACTCGATTCAAGTGCCGTTTGGATTTGTGATTTTTATTTTTTTTTCTTTTAAACAAAGTAATTATTGGACAATCCACTCAAGTCGTAATCAACAGCTGAACAAAAATGCGTTCAATATCGACACTCTGCTTTTAAAGTGCGTTCGATATCGAAGCTCTGCTTTTAAAGTGCGTTCGATATCGAAGCTCTGCTTTTAAAATGCGTTCGATATCGAAACTCTGCTTTTAAATTGGGCTGTATCGAAGCGCTGCTTTTAAAATGCGTTCGATATCGAAGCTCTGCTTTTAGCCCTTTTATTTCTTGTGTTATAGGAAAAAAATATTCAGTATTTGTGTATGTAGTATATCTTTTAAACTTACTTTGTTTTCATCTTCTAAGGTTTTGATTTCACTGCTGTTTATTTCTGCTACTCCATTACATAGAGGAGGGCTATTATTTAAAGTGTGTGGATTTGAACTATTGGCTACCCCCGCCCCCTTTTTTTTTTTAAACTTGGGAACATTTAACAATTTAGAAGCTAAAAGGGAAGGTGAGGTTGGTGTTTAAATAGAATGAGCCCTGTAGATCTGCAGCAAGTACGGACGTCATACACAGGATTGGCAATGCAGGCAGGTATGAGTGAAGGGAGAAGGGGAGGAGAATTCAGATTGCCCAGGTGTGTTCTGAGCCCAGACTGAGCCTTTCCTCAAATCCCTGTGTTCGTGCTTCCATTTCCTCCCTTCAGTTTATGTGCACACTTTACTATGTTGAGAGTGCTGTTAGCAGGAGAGTAATAGCCATGTTTACAAACCCTGTGGAGGTGCGAGTGCAGAGTGATTTAATAAACAGCATTGACTGCAGAGGGCTGAACCCAGACAGCATGGTCTTGTTCACCTCTGCACAACCAGCATGCATCAAGCTGCTGTCCTGGTGGAAGCACGTAAGAGCGCAATGAAATTGTACGTTATTATTATTATTATTATGGGCTGTTTTAGGAAGGGTTCGGTTAAAAGGAGGCTGGTGAGACCCGTAATTGATGAGTCGCTTGGAGCCGATGCTTTGCTCAACACCGCCCATAAAAAAGAGATTTCTGATAATCATCCATACAATTTGAGAGTACGCTCCATGGTGGACGCGCTTTGGGACCTCCGATACACACGAGCTGTGCATGTGTTTAGCAGGAAGATCCTGCGTCATGGATTCTACCCTGCGTAGTGGCTGACTTGCTTTCTTAACGGAAGCTTGGTTCCTCGCAAGTGGATTATTATTATTATTATTACCATTCGCTGACACAGCTGATTCCTAGTTATTTTGTGTCGCTGAAGCTCTTTCAACCCTGACATTAGAAAACCAGGCTGTGATTCATAACCAGGGAACAAAAAACAACGCAATTCCATTAAACCATAAAAAAAAGCTGTGTATCATCCATATAATGTTAATAGTTCATTACCATAACGATATTCTAGACTTGTTGGAGTGAAGTTAAAAAAAAAAAAAACACAAAAAAAAAAAAAAAATGTAAAATACTTGAATGAGATCTTGTATTATAACATTTAATATTCCTAATCTCTGCTTGTAGGCTGATGTGATTTGCTGTTACAGTAGTGTTCTTTGTAGTAATTCTGCTTTTCCTTTAAATAAAACACAAAATGTACAAAAAAACCTAAAACACCATCCTGCTGACTCTTGTGGTTATTTGCAGTTTGATATTGTGCTTCTGGCAGATAGCAAGCCTGTCCCATTTCAGACTGCACTGCTCTTTGCCTGTGTCATATCAGGACATGTATGTGTAAGGGGCTCTTGTCCTGAGCCATGCTGCAGTTGGGAGTTTCTAAGGCAGCTGAAAGCAAGCTGTAGCTGGGCTCCTGTGCAACTCGACCCCTCCTGATGATCCAGTCATTTCAGATCTCTCATGCACGGATGATGCAAAGGGATTGACCTGACCACACTGCGGAGGGGGATCGCTGCTCGTTCACATTTCAGATCTGTTTCCCTGGTGCGGAAAGGAGGATCACCGCTGGAGGAACTGCACAGAGGTGCCACCAAGCTGGTGTGAGGAAGGGGGACACGACTGGTCAGGATGCCCCTATGCTAGCTTGCCAGCAACCAGGCAGGGGGAGCACAAGCTTCCAGCGCCCAAGAAGTGGGGGTGGGCTTGCACCCAAAGCCTAAGAGGGAGCTGTTCCCACCTCCACCTCTGCCTCCACCGCCTCCCCCACCGGGAGGAAAGCAGCAGAAGCTGCCTCTGCCTCCACCGCCTCCCCCACCAGGACGAGAGCAGCAGGAGCTGCCTCTGCCTCCTCCACCAGGACGAGAGCAGCAGGAGCTGCCTCTGCCTCTGCCTCCACCACTAAGAGGAGAGCAGCAGGAGGGAGACTGCCTTTAACTTCCGCCTCCACCATAAGAGATAGGACCAGGTTGTGATGCTAGCATTCCTCAGCAGTCACTGCATAAGCTGCTGAGGGGAGCACGGGGGGAAAACAGCCCGGCCGCAAAGAGCTGACTGCAGAGCAGGAATATTGAGGAGAGCATCTCGCTTTCTCACCCAGGAAAAACAGCGCCACCTCGAGGCCTTCGAATAGGCTGTGCAGCTTCCCCCACTGCGTCTGCCAGTTTAGGAAAGGTTGCTTTATTTTGTATTCCTGGTCTGGCCACCAAACAATAAAGCCCCCTGCAATACACACCAATGTGTAAAGCACAGAGGTAAATAATGTAAATGGTTTTGCAAACCAAAATAATAACGCACGTTAGCCACCCCACAATAACACAATACACGGTCACCGGTACGGGTGCGTGCTGTACTGCTCGTGGTGGGTGATAACAATTTTAACCCTTTGCGGTCCTATGTAGGGCCCTGTCCGGCATCATCAAAAAGACGTCAAGCACAGGTCTCTAGCCAAGAAAACCTTTCAATGGTCGGGATGTTATAGTAATAAAATAATGACTTGGATCGCATTATTGAGGAGTTTGATGATAAAAGGAGTGATTAGGAGAGGATTTATCAGTAATCATGTCTATAAAGAAGTATGTGAAAAATATAGCGAACAAGGGGTGGGGCTTGGCTGGAGATACAGTACTGAGTGTCCTTTTGCGATTCAAAACACTCAGGAATATTTTTAGTACGCTTTCTCTGCATCTTTCAGGGTCCAAGCAAAGGAAAAGACTTACGATTATCTGTCCCCTTTATGCTATCATGCATGAATCCTTGGTAAATGATTGCAGCTTTCTCTAGTCCCTGCAGCTGCTACATCGTTTACCTTTCGGGTCAGTACGTTCTTGTAACAGAGTCTCGCCACCTTCCAGGCTGACCGACTTCCCGACCCTGGAAATGAACTGTCAGGCCAGTTCGTCCAAAGACTTCCCCTTTCGCTACTTAGCGCCCTCACAGGTCAGGAGGAAGATTTACAACCAGAACTCATATTTCTGTCACAAGCAGTCAGAGAGAGAGGGAGAGAGAGAGGGAGAGAGTACATGTTTCTAGTGAGTTGTTGATATGAACTGGTGGGATGTATCTATTGAGTTTAAATATTGCTTACCCGCTAGTCAGTTTTGTTAGGAGCTATTTAGTTTGATAAGCAGGTGCCACTGCTGCACATACAGTATATTACTTGCTGACTGAGACTCGTGTGGTGATTTCTCAGATGGCTTTTTGAACAGTGTTACTGCTACTGCTTGCCTTGGCATTTTCTTTGTTCTGTTCTCTGATTAAATAAATACCACAGTATTTGCCAATTTTTCTGTAATTCTTAGTGACAGATATGAAAAAACTGATTGTGTAATGATTTAAATGCTGTTTCAGTTGTATGTTGACATTTTTACCTGCAGAAACACTGTAGATAATTGGTACTATTAAGGCATAGTAATATTAATAGATCAGGTAAGTAAGTTGGTCTATGATGTCATAGGTCATTCAAAATGCAAGACTCAGAACTGGGCAGACACATGGCAAATGACATTTAATAGAGAAAAGTGTAAGGTACTGCACGCAGGCAATAAAAATGTGCGTTATAAATATCATATGGGAGATACTGAAATTAAAGAAGGTATCTATGAAAAGACCTAGGAGTTTATGTTGACTCAGAAATGTCTTCATCTAGACAATGCTGGGAAGCTATAAAAAAGGCCCAAGATGCTCGGATATATTGTGAAAAGTGTTGAATTTTAATCAAGGGAAGTAATGTTAAAACTGTACAATGCATTAGTAAGACCTCATCTTGAATATTGTGTTCAGTTCTGATCACCTCACTTCAAAAAGGATATTGCTGCTCTAGAAAGAGTGCAAAGAAGAGCGACCAGTATTATTCTGGGTTTAAAAGGCATGTCATACGCAGACAGGCTAAAACATTTGAAACTATTTAGTCTTGAACAAAGAAGACTACGCGGCAACCTGATTCTATCATACAAAATTCTAAAAGATATTGAAAAAAAATGAAACAACGACCAGGGGTTACAAATATAGATTAGGCAAAGGGACATTCAGAACAGAAAATAGGAGGCACTTTTTTACATAGAGAATTGTAAGGGTCTGGAACCAACTGGGCAAAATGGCCTCCTCTTGTTTGTAAGGTTTCTTAATTTTTTATGTTCTTATAGCTGTGTGGTAAGACAATTATTACCGCACTGTCAGGTGATCTTGTTCAGCCAATCACAGCACTTAATTTATCCATTTTTATAAAGTGTAACAAAGCATAGCAAAGTGTAATAAAGCGCAGTGAAAGAATGGTAAAGCACAGGCTGGCATTTGTAAAGAATAGCGCGGTGAGGTACAGCATATTAATAAATGCGGTAAACTGTGCTAAATCCAGTTTAACAATGGGAAAAGTGAGGGGAAACTGCATCAATAGCTTTAGAGGGTATAATGAGAGACCTGTACTTTGTTCTATCTCTCCAGTAAATGGAATGCATCGCTTGTAAAGCCATGTACACCATCATTGTGAATGACTTGATTTTTTTAATCTACAGTGAGAAATGCAATGGGACATCATTTGAAGTGCCTGTGATTGGTCACTCTACGTTGGCTACGAGCATGCCCTTCTAAACTGAACAAAAATATAAAAGCAACATGTAAAGTGTTGGTCCCATGTTTCGTGAGCTGAAATACAAGATCCCAGAAATTTTCCATACGCACAAAAGCTTATTTCTCTCAAATTTTGTGCACAAATTTGTTTACATCCCTGTTAGTGAGCATTTCTCCTTTGCCAAGATAATCCATCCACCTGACAGGTGTGGCATATCAAGAAGCTGGAGAAGTGTGCTTTTCACGGATGAAGCCCGGTTTCAACTGTACCAGGCAGGTGGCAGACAGCGTGTATGGCATCGTGTGGGCGAGCGGTCAACATTGTGAACACAGTGCCCCATGGTGGCGGTGGGGTTATGGTATGGGCAGACATAAGCTACGGACAATGAACACAATTGCATTTTATCGATGGCAACTTGAATGCACAGAAATACCGTGACAAGATCCTGAGGCCCATTGTCGTGCAATTCATCCACCGCCATCGCCTCATGTTTCAGCATGATAATGCATGGCCCCATGTCGCAAGGATCTATACACAATTCCTGGAAGCTGAAAATGTCCCAGTTCTTCCATGGCCTGCATACTCACCAGACATGTCACCTATTGAGCATGTTTGGGATGCTCTGGATCGACGTGTACGACAACGTGTTCCAGTTCCCGCTAATATCCAGCAACTCTGCACAGCCATTGAAGAGGAGTGGGATAACATTCCACAGGCCACAATCAACAGCCTGATCAGCTCTATGCGAAGGAGATGTGTCGCGCTGCATGAGGCAAATGGTGGTCCTACCAGATACTGACTGGTTTTCTGATCCACGCCCCTACCTTTTTTTTAAGGTATCTGTGACCAACAGGTGCATATCTGTATTCCCAGTCATGTGAAATCCATAGATTAGGGCCTAATGTATTTATTTCAATTGACTGATTTCCTTATATGAATTGTAACCCAGTAAAATCTTTGAAATTGTTGCTTGTTGTGTTTATATTTTTGTTCAGTATAAAAGGTATAGCCCTAAGACTTTGAACTTTTTGGCCTAACTGCAAAGCACTGTGTTTGGCGCAAACCAAACACAGCGCATCACTCAAAGAACGCCATCCCTACTGTGAAGCATAGTGGTGGCAGCATCATGTTATGGGGATGTTTCTCATTGGCAGGGACTGGGGCACTTGTCAGGATAGAAGGGAAAATGAATGGAGCAAAGTACAGAGAAGTCCTTGAGGAAAACCTGCTGCCCTCTGCAAGAAAGCTGAAATTGGGATGGAGATTCACCTTTCAGCATAACAACAACCCAAAGCACACAGCCAAAGCTACACTGGAGTGGCTAAGGAACAAAAAGGTAAATGTCCTTGAGTGGCCCAGTCAGAACCCTGACCTAAATCCAATCGAACATTTGTAACATGAGTTGAAGATTGCTGTCCATCAACGCTCCCCAAGGAACTTCACAGAGCTTGAACAGTTTTGTAAAGAAGAAGGGTCAAATATTGTCAAATCTAGGTGTGCAAAGTTGGTAGAGACTTATCCCAACAGACTCACAGCTATAATTGCTGCCAAAGGTGCTTCCACCAAGTATTAACTCGGAGAGGGGGGTGGAACTTATCCAATTATGATCTTTCAGTTTTGTATTTTTAATATATAATTTTTTTTCACAATAAAAACGTATCGTGTGTGTAGATAAGTGGAAAAAAATCCTCATTTAAATGCATGAAACTCTGAAGCACTGACACAACAAAATGTGAAAAAAAAGTTCAAGGGGGTGTAGACTTTCTATAGGCACTGTACTTGAAACATGTTTCTGTTGGCTTTCAGCATTTCTTTATAACTTTGGGATTTGATGGGCCGTGGTTGTCCCCTGGTGGTATCGAAAAGCCTCTTGCAAGGTCAGTGAGGTCAAGGTGTTTTTAATGCACGGATGATGACAATATAGCATTTAGTCCAGTGGAAGCCAGTGTCTTTTTTGATTATGTCTACTCTAAGAAAGTTTGTGAAAACTGAGGAGAGAGGAGTGACCCTTTGCACTTTGTGGAAACTGTGGAGAAAGGAGTGACCCTGTGCACTTTGTGAAAACTGAGGGAAGATCTTGGATATGTCAGACTGATAAGCACTGTCAACAGGATAGGAATGTGTTCATGTTTAACACTGATAGGCTGTCACAAGGATATTAATGTGTTCATGTTTAACACTGATAGGCTGTCACAATGAACTTGATCATTTTACCCACTATTGTGTTTCATTTTTTCAATGTTTTCATGTAAAACAACAGAAGGACAGAAATTAAACGAATGTCGTCTTTTGATATCAACCATTCCTATATTGTTTGAAAAGATATGCAATTTGAAATGCCATCGCTTAACGCATACCCTGCATGAAGTCCTGAGACTCCACAGGGAATGCTGCACTACCCTAAAAACCAATACATTCAAATACAATCGGAGCCACAATCAAGTCGAAAATCGCCCGTGTCTGCTGTCACTGCACAGAACTCCTTCTCTTACTGGAGCGTTCTGACTCCGCTCGCTGTGGATTGTGGGAGTGTGGCTGGGAGACGCTGACCTGAGTCAGTGCTTGTGACTGTAGTGTATTTGTAGCGGGGAGAGAAGCAGCAGTAGACATATTGAACTAGTGCTTTATCCTGTAAGTACTGCCACTGCAATTATTTAAGCTTGATTAACCCCCGCGTAGTGTGCGAGATCCCGTTTTGTAAAAGCGACACGCTCTGTTCCCAGTCGGGTGTCCTATACACTTAATCCTGTCTGTGTTTATAAACAAACGCAGGCCTGGTGATGATATTTCAGTGTTATATGCTGGCAGGCTACCGGTATTGTAGTTAGGTTTGCAACCCTTGTATTTGCTTTATTTCTGTGTTTATTTCGCATTGCCTACCGTAGTCGCACAATAACTTGCATTCCTTATTGTCAAATGAAGATTGTGGCGTGCACGGTTACTGTGCTTACTGTTTTCAGCGGAGCGATACTGCTGGTCTTGCCAAACCCAGAAAGCGCAGCTGTTTTTGCACCGCATTGATTGGAGATGAGTCATGCGAACAGCAATCGCGTTGCATAGAGTTTGATAAACAGAGCTCGCAGAGAGGATTCGGTAAATCTATACTGCACTTTCTCAATAAATATCACATCACTGGAGATGGCAATGGGAAAGAAACGATCACGATAGTAACGCACTATATTTGCGTGTCCCATAGTTTAGCGGTATGTTACTGCATGACCATTAATAATATAATGACCCTCGGGTTGTTGCTGTACAATTGTGGACAAAAATACTGAATGAGTAGCTGTATATACATACAGTATATCTGTTGAGAAAGCCCAGAGAGCCGCAGCGCTGCTGTAGACTGCGTGTGTGTGACGTGCCTGCACTGTAGCGGGTTGCCTGGAAAAGTAGGCTGTGCAGAAAAAGAGATATTGTTCAGAAGCCCGTACTTGAGCGTGCTATCAATAATGGAGCTTTATCGAGTGTTTTTTATTAGTGGTATTCAATTCACAAGTTGACACAGTTGCAGGTTGTATAGTACAACGAACTTGTTTTGCCCTTGTTTCTGATGGAAATGTTTTTTTTTTTTTTTTTGTTAGTTACCCTAGGTCGCAGGGTTAAGTGATTTTGTGTGTGTATATATATATATATATATATATATATATATATATATATATATATATATAATAACAGTACAGAATGGAAAACAACACAGAAATGCCCACGACGGCTGCAGCGTATAGATATGTCTGCATGGAAGCACACCAGTCCTAAGCAGAGTCTCTTTTACCCCTTGTCTTGTATTTTTAGGTTTCTAATAGCAACCGTCAATTGTTCAGGATCAGCCAACCACAATAATCTTTAATTTGAACTTTTTCTGAATGCATGAAACGAATGAACAAAAGCTGCACCTTTGAGTTGTTCTGCTGTTACCTAGCAACAGATGCATTGCTGACATGAGGAAGCCCCAGAGGAAGTAACATTTATTTAAAGCTGCGGACTGTAGCTTGCTTTTTGCCTTATCACAGATGGACAGAAGACTCCCGTTGCATAGCAGTCCGATCCATTCCTAGTTTTACAATTGGTTTAACACCTGAGTTTATTACTTATACGCTGTGGCTGTTCAAGCTTGTAGTAAAACCTGGAATGGGTGAAACTTCTGTGCAATTGGATTTGGAAAAAACAGTATGTTTGGTAAATAGTTTAGTACTGGCTGTATTGTTAACGTTTCACATACTGACACATAATGACCTCGCCATTGTGTTACTCCCGATTTGCATTACCTGTGTAAAACAGCACTCTAGCTTCGGAGGGGGGTTTCTCGTAGGGATCACATTGCGAAGGCTGGGGTCCTGAACAGCAAGTCATACCTATGACCAGCACAGTGCTGACAGTCAGGATTGAGAGACTGATGAACTGTATCACAACTGAGAGCACTGAATGCCTTTCCCTCCTGCTGTGGCAGCACCACACCGAATACTGGCACCATGTCCAGCCGAGGAGGAAAGAAGAAGACCACCAAGACATCTCGCTCCACGAAGGCCGGTGTGATCTTCCCCGTGGGGCGCATGCTGCGCTACATCAAGAAGGGGCACCCCAAGTACAGGATCGGGGTGGGGGCGCCTGTGTACATGGCAGCCGTGCTGGAGTATCTCACAGGTAAGAAGGGCTGCAGGGACCCTGGGGCTAGGGCAGAGTTTGCTGAAGTAGTCAGTAAGCCTAAGCAGCAACAGCAATGGAAAATATCCCCAATAGGGCAGAAAACAGGTAGGAGATGTTTGTAAAAGTGGAGCTGGAGCTGTGAGGATCCCTTTAGCGCCTCCTGCAGGGCGTTGGTGTTCCACACATCTCCTCTCCAGCGCAAGGCCTGTGGGGCTTGGGTTTGTGTGGTTGCCGTGGAAACCAGCCAGGTAAGCTTTACATCACAGTCTGGTGCTCTTGGGTGTATGGCCTCAAAGGAATCAATGCCCAGCTGCAGCCAGACCTACAAAACCCCTCTCAGTTCACTTAACCGATCACTAATACAATGCCACCCAAGACGCGCTCTAATTCAAACTGCCATATGCTTTGTTTCAGCTGAAATCTTAGAGCTGGCGGGAAACGCTGCTCGGGATAACAAGAAAGGCCGGGTCACTCCCAGACACATCCTGCTGGCGATCGCCAATGATGAAGAGCTGAACCAGGTACAGGGCTCTCACTGCTGCTCCCAGGCGGCTCCACAGTACAGTACAGTTACTGCCAAGGCTTTGTGTTACATTTGGGACTAGATGTGAACCTGAAATAAACAACTCAGATGTTTCATGTAGGCACCTGCAAGTGGTCTTAAATTGATTGGTTTTTTCCTTCCAGAATGCATTGTGATAATGATGATGGAGTCATTCTGGAGCTGGTTTAGAGTGAATACAGTAGTCTTGAGATTCTGGTCTCTTAATGCTGCATGGTATTTTTTTTCTCATGAACCTGCTTTAAGAAAAGCTCGTTTTCAGATTTCAGTACATCAGACTGCATTCCCACAGCTTAGCTCTAGCGCTTCTTATCTTCCTTGAGTTGTCATTTTGTTTCCGTCATTGTAGCCTTTTATTTAATGTATTATGCATTGTTCCTCACTAGCTTGTAAAGCACTTTGCGATGGTGTTCCACTGTAAAAGGCGCTATATAAAATAAATACTGATGGATGGGGGGTTTGATTGATTGATCGATTGATGGTAGTAAAAGGAAGCCCTAACCCTTCAAGCCTCGTTCTCATTCCCAGCTGCTAAAAGGAGTTACAATTGCCGCCGGAGGAGTTTTACCCAACATTCACCCCGAGCTGCTCGCCAAGAAGCGGGGTTCAAAGGGCAAGTTGGAGGCCATCATCACCCCGCCTCCCGCCAAGAAATCCAAGCTCCCCCCCGCCAAGAAAACTGGGCCGAAGAGAGCAGGGAGCAAGAAGGGAGCTGGAGGAAAGAAGGTGAGCATCATGTAATACCCTGAGAAACATGTAGAGACAGCAGAGCTGTTCCTTTTTCTCTTTGACTCCCTCAGCTATTGAACATGACAGAGTAACATGAAAGCTGACTGGAAGGTCCCAAGCAGGAGCCCGTGTCCAGTGCTGCCCTGCAGTCCTGCAAACCTCTTGACATGGTTAGAAAGCAGTAGCTGCTCAGAGGGGGCGATAAGGGAGCTTCACTGGAGTTACTTTTTTTATGCTTCTTGATCTTTAAATAATAGGTGGTAATTTTCTCAGTGCATGCAAACGATCTGAATAATCAAACAACCTCAATATTTATAATGAACTTCTGTAATATCAGAGCATGGTGAAATTGTGCATGCAAAAAAAAATTTGAAAGGAATCCAGAGGACATGCTAATTGGGAGTGTATTCGAAAGGATTCCAGAGGACATGCTAATTGAGAGTGTATTCGAAAGGATTCCAGAGGACATGCTAATTGAGTGTGTATTCGAAAGGATTCCAGAGGACATGCTAATTGAGTGTGTATTCGAAAGGATTCCAGAGGACATGCTAATTGAGAGTGTATTTGAAAGGATTCCAGAGGACATGCTGATTGAGTGTGTGTTTAAATCCGGAGGACATGCTAATTGAGTGTGTGTTTGAATCCGGAGGACATGCCAATTGAGTGTTTGTTTGAATCCAGAGGACATGCTAATTGAGTGTGTATTTGAAAGGATTCCAGAGGACGTGCTGATTGAGTGTGTGTTTAAATCCGGAGGACATGCTAATTGAGTGTGTGTTTGAATCCAGAGGACATGCCAATTGAGTGTGTATTGTCACAGTGTGATTCAGTTGCTCTCTGTTTGCTTCCCTTTAGAAGAAGCAGGGAGAGGTCAGCAAAGCAGCTAACGCCGACAGCACCACTGAGGGGCCCCCAGCGGACGGGTTCACTGTCCTCTCCACCAAGAGCCTCTTCCTGGGGCAAAAGGTACTGCTGAGTGCATCCTGCAGAGCATACTGCGCTGTGCTTCATTTC
This sequence comes from Polyodon spathula, assembly GCF_017654505.1. Taxonomy (NCBI): domain Eukaryota; kingdom Metazoa; phylum Chordata; class Actinopteri; order Acipenseriformes; family Polyodontidae; genus Polyodon; species Polyodon spathula. The sequence continues at coordinate 38,223,276 of NC_054545.1, forward strand.
CAAGAGCCCCTATACAAGTTTACTGTGGAAAAGAGTGGTAAAAGCAATGTAAAGTGCAGCAAGTGAAAGTATAATGGAAGCACAGACACCAATTGGAAATCATTAGGAACCATGCATAGTGACAAACATGGTTAGCCACAGAAAAGCACTTTAAATGCACATTCTGAGCATGGGGAAGGCAAGGCCAATGTGTCAGTATCCCATGGGAAACTTATAAGATAGATATGGGAGCATGCATGGTATCTATGTATGTATGACTAAATAGGGATTCAAATAAGCTTGCAATGTGCTTACAATGCCAGTATAACAATAAGGACAGCATGTAGTGTGATTGCTGCTCTGCAGATACAAGTGACACTCCTCTCCTCTCTGGTCTGCTCTTCTCCTCTCAACTGCTCTTCACCTCTCCGCTCCGCTTCTTTCTGCTCCTCTCCGCTCCTTTCTGCTCCACTCCACTCTGCTCCTCTCCGCTCTGCTCATCTCCTCTCCTCTCCTCTCCAGTCCTTTCCACTCCTGTCTGCTTCTCTCCGCTCCTATGTGCTCCTCTATGCTCCTCTCCTCTCTGCTCTGCTCCTCTCCGCTCTGCTCCTCTCCGCTTTTTCGCTCTGCTCCTCTCCTCTCCTCTCCGCTCCTCTCCTCTCTGCTCCTTTGTGCTCCTTTCTGCTCCTCTCTGCTCCTCTCCTCTCTGCTCCACTCCTCTTCTCTCCTCTCCTCTTTGCTTCTCTCCTCTCCACTCCTTTCTGCTCCTGTCCTCTCCACTCTGCTCCTCTCCCCTCCCCTCTCCTCTCCCTCCCTTCCTTCCACACACACAGACACCTCTTTCAAAACACTCATAGCTGTAGCTTGTTGCCATTAAATGAAGTATACAGAATCAGAAGCTGTTTTTGAAGAGCTCTCTACTTCAGCGGGGAGTCAGGCTTCTTTTTTTGGAAACACAAAGTAAATAACAAATAAAGTCCTAAGCCTTGCTCCCCAAGCTGTTGCTAAGCAACTGGGCACCGATCGGAGGACAGAAGGTCAAAAAAACAAAACCAGCCTTGTCTTTCCCAATCCTGGAATATGAAACAGAAATGCAAGCCCATTGGGCAGGAGTTCTCCCTAATGATGCTGCACGTTGAATTGCGTCATCGCCTGTAATTATTGTACTCTTAACCACTTGACAACTTCTGTGCTGTACACATTACTGAATATGAAGTGTGCCAGAGTACTGGGGCTTTCATTATTATTTTAAGCAGGAATGCAATGATAATGTAGAACAGAATGAGCGTCATTTAAAAATGTATTGGATTTGTATGCTGAGTCATGAGAAGACACAGTCAAGATTAAGCTATGGATAAGATCAGTCGGATCATAAACCTTTAGGATTAGATCTGTACCGAATAGCAGGAGCATGTGCAGTAGTATTTACTGACAGTGCTGCCAAAGCTGTCCTGCTACCTTTATTACAGTGTGTCTGTTTTGTTATTTGGTACTGTTCAAACACCATCATAAGGACCGCTGTGTCACCACAAGCTTGTGGGAGGATGTTATGTGTGTGGATCAGAATAAATATGAAAAAATACAGGAGTTGATATGTAAAAGCCATCCTCCCATTCATTCACCAGTAGGACTGCATTAGCAGTGGGGCTTGTTTAACTTGAGCTTCCCTTGCTTTCCTTAGCTGGGACTCTTGCCAGGTGCACACACAATCCCAGACTCCTTGAGCTGGCCTGCTTTCCTGCTGCATGTCTTTTCTTTCTTTCCAGCTGAACCTCATTCACAGTGAAATCACTAACTTGGCTGGGTTTGATGTGGAGGCTGTTATCAATCCTACCAATGCTGACATTGACCTTAAAGATGATCTAGGTAAAGGGATGGTATCTATTCTCACCCACACTCTGGCTTGCAGAGCTGCAAGGAATACAATTGAAGTGATGCACAGAGCGCATCTTTCCAAGAGCATATATATATATATATATCATGCATATTCACAAGAAAAGGATTGTATTTGTTCAAGGTCTATATTGCGTTTGTTAACCAGTCGTTTCAGTTCGTTCTATGACAGCTCTGAAGTCCACTGTTAATTGTTTCATATTCTGTAAAGATACAGGAAATCCTTGACAAGTACAAAACTAAACTAAATAAATTAGTGGCCTGTATAACTACTGCAAAAATCAAATGAACCAACGTATTGCTGCATTAGATGTGAATCCTACAGCACTGCCTGTTACACAAGAAAAAGCACATATTTAGTTTGGCGTTGTCTTTCAAGGATTGTGCCGAATCTCTGCAGAGAGGGTGTAACAAAATTAAGTTGTGATTAGGTTCTGCTTGCTGTGACTGCGTTGTATTCCATGCGTCCCTCCAGTCTCCTCAAGGATCTCATCTTCCATCACACTTCAATTGATTTTCAGCTTGCTCTCTCTCTCTCTCTCTCTCTCTCTCTCTCTCTCTCTCTCTCTCTCTCTCTCTCTCTCTCTCTCTCTCTCTCTCTCTGTCTTTGTTTTTCCCACGAGCCTGGCATGGGAGGAATTCTTTCCTAAATGTTCTCATCAGTTCCCATCATGTCCCCCAGTGGTTCTGACTCCATGTTATTTGCCTACTGTTGTAGTTGCAAGTTGTGCAGGCTGACATTGCCACCATTGACAGCGACGCTGTAATCCACCCGACCAATACTGATCTCTACACAGGAGGGGAAGTAGGTAATGAGCCTTTCTCACTGCAGCTCGCTGTGTCCTGTGTGCATCGCCCTCCTGCTTCCAGCTGTCCTTCTCATTCATTCACTGCTGCGCTCCCTTCCCTTCTTGCATGGTGCTGTTCAGACTTCACACCTCACCAGCCCACTTCCACCCCTGTGTTTCAGCAGATCTGCATAGTAAAGCATCATGAAACCAGAGATTCGCTGCCAGCCGCTGTGTTTCTGTAAAGCAACAGCAACACTCAGCCCTGTATTCATTATTGGACCAATTCTCTCATATTACTGAATTACAAATGGTACACTGAAATTTCGTTCTGTTCGATATTTTATTTTAAAACACTTAAACTCAAAATCAATTATTGTAAGGTGACATTGGTTTTATGTTGGGAAATATTTTTAAGAAAAATAAAAAACTGAAATATCTTGCTTGCATAAGTATTCAACCCCCACACATTAATATTTGGTAGAGCCACCTTTCGCTGCAATAACAGCTTTAAGTCTGTTGGGGTAAGTATGTACCAGCTTTGCACACAGTGTCGAAGTTATTTTGGCACATTCTTCTTGGCAGATTTGCTCCAGGTTGTTCAGGTTGGTTGGACGACGCTTGTGGACCGCAATTTTCAAATAGTGCCACAGATTCTCGATATGATTGAGATCAGGACTTTGACTGGGCCACTGTAGGATATTCACCTTTTTGTTCTTGAGCCACTCAAGTGTTGCTTTGGCCTTGTGCTTGGGATCATTGTCCTGCTGAAAGGTGAATTTCTTCCCAAGCTTCAGTTTTTTAGCAGACTGAAGCAGATTCTCTTGCAGTATTTTCCTGTATTTTGCTCCATCCATTCTTCCTTCAGTTGTAACAAGATGCCCAGTCCCTGCTGATGAGAAGCATCCCCACAGCATGATGCTGCCACCACCATACTTCACTGTAGGGATGGTGTGTCCTGAGGCATGAGCAGTGTTAGGTTTGCGCCACACATAGCGCTTTGAGTTTTGGCCAAAAAGCTCTATCCTGGGCTCATCTGACCACAAAACCTTTTCCCACATCGCAGCTGGGTCACTCTCATGCTTTCTGGCAAACTCAGATGGTACTTTTTGAGTAACTGATTCTTTCTTGCCACCCTCCCATACAGGCCAGTGTAATGCAGAGCTCTTGATATGGTTGACTGGTGCACCATTACTCCACTCCCATCCACTGAACTCTGTAGCTCCTTCAAAGTGATTGTTGGCCTCTCTGTGGCTTCTCTCACAAGTCCTTCTTGTTTGAGCGTTGAGTTTTGAGGGACGGCCTTTTCTTGGCAGTGCCTGGGTGGTGTGATGCAGCTTCCACTTCCTGATTATTGATCCAACTGTGCTCTCTGGGATATCCAAACACTTAGATATTATTTTGTACCCTTTCCCTAATCTATGCTTTTGTATTACTTTATCTCTAACTTCTGTAGAATGCTCTTTGGTCTTCATTTTCCTTCCGATTCACAGCCTTACCAATGATCCTTCAACAGTGGGGTTTTTATCCAGAAAATGTGACAGCAACTTTAATCACAGGTTCACAGGTGGAGGCCAATGGTAAGGTAATTGTGTCCTCGTTAGGGCAATTTCTTTCATCGGTGCAAACTGGGAGCTTCCACAGCAAAGGGGTTGAATACTTATGCAAGCAAGATATTTCAGTTTTTTATTTTTCTTAAAAATACTTCCCAACATAAAACCAATGTCACCTTACAATAATTGATTCTGAGTTTCAGTGTTTAAAAATAAAATATCAAACAGAATGAAATTTATAATTATATGTGTTGGTGTGTGGTATGTTGTCCGTATCATATATAGTATATATATATATATATATATATATATATATATATATATTATATATATATATATACATACATACATACTTACATACATACATGCACCCTAGTGAGGAGAGCACTGCAGGGAACGTTAGCAGATAGAGAAAGGCTTGGCCTCGTGTAGTTAATTAAATACATGACATGCCTGGCACATCAGTAGCACACTGAAGCAGGTGAAAACTAATGAAGACAATGAAGGCAATGGTGTTGTACTGTAGCAGCACCTGCTGTGGGGTTCAGAGCAAGGTCAGTGGGATTAAGACAGAGCCCACGGTTACCAGCAGAATGCAAGTACAGTTAGAGATGCAGTCACATGACCAGTGCTAGGGTATATAGAGATGCAATCACATGACCAGCGCTAGAGTTGTATAGAGATACAGTCACATGACCAGCGCTAGGGTTATATAGAGAGATGCAATCACATGACCAGCGCTAGGATTATATATGGAGATGCAATCACATGACCAGCGTTAGGATTATATATGGAGATGCAATCACATGACCAGCACTAGGATTATGTAGAGATGCAATCACATGACCAGCGCTAGGATTATATATGGAGATGTAATCACATGACCAGCACTAGGATTATGTGTCTTGTTCTTCTGGCTCTCCCACTGAGACTGCTGGAAGATGAGACTGCATGACACACTTTGCCCTTTACCTGACCTGGGTTTAAACAGCGATGCTGACAATCGCACCACTCTGCCTGCTTTGTTCTTATTTGTGCTTGGATTTCTGTGCTGAAGCAGTTTGTGGGCGGTGTGTAAATAGGCGGTCTCTGCACTGCAGAAACCCTTCCTTTCCTTCTCTCTGGGCTCTCGGCATACCTACCGTGCAAATGGAAATGGAGAGATTTAGAGAGCGCTGTGTCAGCTCCCTGTAAGTAACCCAAGGCATCACTTAAAAACAGCTGTGGAAGATCCTATTCAGGGGTAATGTTAAGTTCACTCAATTACCTGAGTTGTTTGGAAACAGTCCAAATTGCTGCACAAGCTGATCATTCCCTCAGTTTCCCTGTCAGTTAAAACAGGTACATGAGGCTGGATGGGCTGGAAACTCCCCAGGCCTCAGTCTGGATATTTGGATTCTGTATTGAAAAGTTAGAGTTCAAAGAAAGCTAACGGGTAGGAATAGCAGTAAGTGTGTGATGGTGCCCAGAGAGACTCCACAACTTCTAAGACTAACTGGCTGACTTGTGTTTCCCTTACTTGCTGAATCCGGTAACGTTTTGCATGAAGTAGTGTCTCTAATTGCTGTGTATTTACATTGTAGTTACTTATCAAATACATGTGTACTTACACAGAATGCATATATAATGTACTTAATGTGTAAATCTTTATGCACAGTACAACCCTAACTCTAACCCTTTTGTAATACAATTGTGTATTTGCATGTATTGTGTAAAGAGATTTCCACATTAAGTACGTTGTAACTGTGCAGAATAACATTGTAGTGATGTGTAATGCTCATGTATTTACTAAGTAACCGCCATGAAATGTACAGTAATCTGAGACACTTCATGCAAAGTGTGACCCAGAATCCTAACACAGAAGCTGCTAGCATGTCATGTCTCTTGTGGCACTAATAATTCGGGGGTGTTGTTGATCAGGGAACGCTCTGGAGAAGAAAGGGGGCAAGGAGTTTGGGGAGGCGGTCAGCGAGCTGCGCAAGAAGAATGGCCCGCTGGACGTGGCAGGAGGTGAGTCTCCATTCCCTTCTTTAAAAAAAAACAAAACATTTCAACGTGCTGTTCCGCTGCTTACAATTGGGAAATGCAAATGGAAATGAATCTGGAATCCAGGTTAGGGTTTGCGTCTCTCTGGTTCTCGTTGTTTTGATGGCTCGGCTGGTTTTTCATTGCAGTGGGTCAGTTGCAGCGAATGTGCAGATGTAGTACAGAGCTGCATAGTAAGCTGCGGACTCGCTAATACTGTACTATCTCGGGATCATCCCCAGCTGTGTACTAACTTTGTATCAATTGCAACGAAAAAAGATGGGGAACAAAGTTGGGGTTCAGCTCTTTATTTTAGTGCGCTACCAAATAGGAACTGAAGGGGGCGCTCAAACTCTCAGTGATTGCTTCCAGCCAATTTCAAGTTACTTATAACGTTGTATAGTTAACTTGAAATCTCCAACTGCTTAAAAGCTGAAAACAATTAAAAAGGTATTCTTGAGCTAATGAATAGTTCAGTTAAGGGTTCAATTAAGTAATTGAGAACTGAGGTGGAATGAAACCCAGTCGACACAGGGGGTCCCAAGGACCCCCGTTGGAAACCGCTGCTATAGAGGCCAATAGCACTGACTTTGGGTTTGTTGCAATTGAGAACATTTTTAATATATGCAGCTGGGGACTACCTTGAGCTGCTAAGTTTGTTGTAACTGGTATTAAATTGTGTACTGGTTTAGTATCGTCCTCTGTACTAACCCCGGGCTCATCCCCACTTAGTACGCTCCTTACAGTTTGTTGCAATTGACCATCGTTATCGAGCCTATTGTTTGCTTCTCTCCTGGTTCTCGCTGTTGTTTTGATGGCTGTGCTTGTTTTGCAGCGGCTCTGAGTCCAGGCTTCGGGCTCCCTGCTAAGTTTGTGATTCACTGCAACAGCCCGGGTTGGGGCTCTGACAAGTGCGAAGAGCTGCTGGAGAAGACAGTGAAGAACTGCCTGGCGCTGGCGGATGAGAAGAAGCTCAAGTCAATCGCGTTCCCTTCTATTGGCAGCGGCAGGTAAGGCTCTTCCTCCCCGTATGTGAAATCAAGCACTGCAGCTCAGCGCAACAAAGTAATGGGCTGGATTCACAAATTCCAAGTCATCTTAGCACACTTTCTGTCTGAATGGAACAACAATACTGATACAGTACTGATACTGGTAAGTGAGGTAACGGCACTGAGGCAGTGGTTCAAAGTGGTTGAAACGTTCTTGTTTGTTTGGTAGGAATGGATTCCCAAAGCAGACTGCAGCTCAGCTTATCCTGAAAGCCATCTCCAGCTACTTCGTCTCCACGATGTCCTCTTCCATCAAGACGGTTTTCTTCGTGCTGTTCGACAGCGAGAGTATAGGGATCTACGTGCAGGAGATGGCGAAGCTCGATGCCAATTAAACTTTTAAACTTGAACCAGCGTCAGCTTCACTGCGTCTGATTAAACAGGGGGAGGGGGCTTTTTCTGATACGTTTTTTTTTTTTTTTTTAACATTTCCTAAAATGTCTGTTTTGATTATGCTCTGCGTCATGGACGGCTTTGGAATTTGATGTCATTTAGATGAGCGCTTCTCAACCGGGGGCGTGTCAAACCTTCTAGGGGGCGTGGCCAGCGTTTGATTTGTTTTTACTGAAAGGTCGAATCATGTTCATAGCTTCAGGTTTATTCTTTTTTTTTTTCGTGTGGAAGGGAAGCTGCAGGTACTTTTTGTAACTGTGTCGTGCTTCTTACTATGTGTCGCACAGATTTAGATTTCTTTGTTTATGATAAACTGGTGCTGCAGACTTTCATGTTTATATTGTGTATAATTAACGGTGCCAATGAAGTATGTAATGTATAGTGTTTTAGTAAAATACTGGGATGTTTCATGTGGCGTGTTTCTCTTTGAGTCATTCTTTTTTCTCTCAGTTTCGGATGTTTTAATTCCAAGGTGAGGTTGAAATGTTGCATCATTGCCTGTCAGCCGTGTTTAATCTCAGGTTATCACCCATAGTCAATGCGATTCCAGCTTGTGCTCTTTGCCTTTCCACTTCACTTCTCATTGTCCAGTGTGAGAGTCACTGCTGTCATTGGAATAGGTGCTTCTCATTGTCCAGTGTGAGAGTCACTGCTGTCAATGGAATAGGTGCTTCTCATTGTCCAGTGTGAGAGTCACTGCTGTCATTGGAATAGGTGCTTCTCATTGTCCAGTGTGAGAGTCACTGCTGTCATTGGAATAGATGCTTCTCATTGTCCAGTGTGAGAGTCACTGCTGTCATTGGAATAGGTGCTTCTCATTGTCCAGTGTGAGAGTCACTGCTGTCATTGGAATAGGTGCTTCTCATTGTCCAGTGTGAGAGTCACTGCTGTCATTGGAATAGGTGCTTCTCATTGTCCAGTGTGAGAGTCACTGCTGTCATTGGAATAGGTGCTTCTCATTGTCTAGTGTGAGAGTCACTGCTGTCAATGGAATAGGTGCTTCTCATTGTCCAGTGTGAGAGTCACTGCTGTCATTGGAAAACCTGGACAAAGAAAATAAAACCGAATCAATATGGGTCAGAATAACAGACAAAAATTCAAAAGGCATAATAATAGGAGCATGCTATAGACCGCCAGATTCAGACGGTGAGCACAATAATCTGTTATACAATGACATTAGAAATGTGTGTAGCAAAGGAGAAGCCATACTAATGGGGGATTTCAACTTCCCCCAAATAAAATGGGAAAACCCGGTGGGTAGCGCGAAGGATGAAATAGAAATGGTGGAAATGACAAATGACTGCTTCCTAACACAATTTGTGAAGGCACCCACTAGAGGGGAGGCATGCCTTGATTTAGTCTTTTCAAATAACGAAGATAGAATAACTAAAACAGAGGTCAGAGAACCACTGGCAAACTCAGACCACAACATGGTCTCATTTGAAGTGTTTTTTAAATCCTCAAAAGTAAAGACTAAAGCTAAGGTTTACAATTTTAGAAAAGCAAACTATGAAGGCATGAAACAGAGACTAACAGAAGTAGATTGGAGTAAAATAGAGAAAACACCCACAGAAGAAGGATGGTTGTTCTTCAAAAACGTAGTACTAGAGGCGCAAAACAATTACATCCCTAAAGTAGACAAATCTAAATGTAAAACTAAATTGCCAAAATGGTTTAATAGATCAATTAAAAAAAATATTCAGCGAAAAAAGGCACTTTACAGAGCATTAAAAAAAGACCAAAAAGAAAGTACACAGAAAGAGTACACAGAACTGCAAATGCAAGTCAAAAAGGAAGTTAGAAAGGCCAAGAGAGAAATAGAAATGAACATTGCTAAGGGAGCTAAAACCAATTCCAAAATGTTTTTCCAATATTACAACAGCAAGAGAACATTCAAAGAGGAGATTAAATGTTTAAGAGATACAAATGGCAAAATCATAGAGGAAGAAAAAAAAATAGCAAATATGTTAAATGATTACTTTTCACAAGTTTTTACAAAGGAAGATACTGACAACATGCCCCACATGTCATCCAGTTCCTATCCAGTTTTAAATAACTTTAGCATAACTGAGGCAGAAGTGTTAAAGGGACTAGGAGCTCTTAAAATAAACAAATCCCCTGGGCCGGATGAGATCCTCCCAGTAGTACTCAAAGAAATGAAAGAAGTAATTTACAAACCGCTAACCAAGATCATGCAGCAGTCTCTTGACACAGGGGTGGTACCGACAGACTGGAAAATTGCAAACGTAATACCGATCCACAAAAAGGGAAACAAAACTGAACCAGGTAACTACAGACCAGTAAGCCTGACTTCTATTATATGCAAACTTATGGAAACTATAATAAGATCCAAAATGGAAAATTACCTATATGGTAACAGGGTACTGGGAGACAGTCAACATGGTTTTAGGAAAGGGAGATCGTGTCTAACTAACTTGCTTGATTTTTTTGAGGATGCAACATCGATAATGGATAATTGCAAAGCATATGACATGGTTTATTTAGATTTCCAGAAAGCTTTTGACAAAGTCCCGCACAAAAGATTAATTCTCAAACTGAACGCAGTTGGGATTCAAGGAAACACATGTACATGGATTAGGGAGTGGTTAACATGTAGAAAACAGAAAGTACTGATTAGAGGAAAAACCTCAGAATGGAGTGTGGTAACCAGCGGTGTACCACAGGGATCAGTATTAGGTCCTCTGCTATTCCTAATCTACATTAATGATTTAGATTCTGGTATAGTAAGCAAACTTGTTAAATTTGCAGACGACACAAAAGTAGGAGGAGTGGCAAACACTGTTGCAGCAGCAAAGGTCATTCAAAATGATCTAGACAAGATTCAGAACTGGGCAGACACATGGCAAATGACATTTAATAGAGAAAAGTGTAAGGTACTGCACGCAGGAAATAAAAATGTACATTATAAATATCATATGGGAGATATTGAAATTGGAGAAGGAATCTATGAAAAAGACCTAGGAGTTTTTGTTGACTCAGAAATGTCTTCATCTAGGCAATGTGGGGAAGCTATAAAAAAGGCTAACAAGATGCTCGGATACATTGTGAAAAGTGTTGAATTTAAATCAAGGGAAGTAATGTTAAAACTGTACAATGCACTTGTAAGACCTCATCTTGAATATTGTGTGCAGTTCTGGTCACCTCGCTATAAAAAAGATATTGCTGCTCTAGAAAGAGTGCAAAGAAGAGCGACCAGAATTATTCCGGGCTTAAAAGGCATGTCATATGCAGACAGGCTAAAAGAATTGAATCTGTTCAGTCTTGAACAAAGAAGACTACGTGGCGACCTAATTCAAGCATTCAAAATTCTAAAAGGTATTGACAGTGTCGACGCAAGGGACTTTTTCAGCCTGAAAAAAGAAACAAGGACCAGGGGTCACAAATGGAGTTTAGAAAAAGGGGCATTCAGAACAGAAAATAGGAGACACTTTTTTACACAGAGAATTGTGAGGGTCTGGAATCAACTCCCCAGTAATGTTGTTGAAGCTGACACCCTGGGATCCTTCAAGAAGCTGCTTGATGAGATTTTGGGATCAATAAGCTACTAACAACCAAACGAGCAAGATGGGCCGAATGGCCTCCTCTCGTTTGTAAACTTTCTTATGTTCTTATGTTCTCATTGTCCAGTGTGAGAGTCACTGCTGTCATTGGAATAGGTGCTTCTCATTGTCCAGTGTGAGAGTCACTGCTGTCATTGGAATAGGTGCTTCTCATTGTCCAGTGTGAGAGTCACTGCTGTCATTGGAATAGGTGCTTCTCATTGTCCAGTGTGAGAGTCACTGCTGTCATTGGAATAGGTGCTTCTCATTGTCCAGTGTGAGAGTCACTGCTGTCAATGGAATAGGTGCTTCTCATTGTCCAGTGTGAGAGTCACTGCTGTCATTGGAATAGGTGCTTCTCATTGTCCAGTGTGAGAGTCACTGCTGTCATTGGAATAGGTGCTTCTCATTGTCCAGTGTGAGAGTCACTGCTGTCATTGGAATAGGTGCTTCTCATTGTCCAGTGTGAGAGTCACTGCTGTCATTGGAATAGGTGCTTCTCATTGTCCAGTGTGAGAGTCACTGCTGTCATTGGAATAGGTGCTTCTCATTGTCCAGTGTGAGAGTCACTGCTGTCATTGGAATAGGTGCTTCTCATTGTCCAGTGTGAGAGTCACTGCTGTCATTGGAGTAGGTGGGCTTCTGGAGAGATTGCCATCCATCTTACTTCATTTAAACAGATTGTGTATTGATGAAATTATATGGCACGCTTTTCATAAGACCCCATTGCATTCCAACGTTTACATGTGACGCCGTTTTAAATGCACAAGAAACCATTTTGTTGATTATAAACCTTTGCAGATGGACTATTTTTAGTGCCTGAAATATCTGAAATTTATTTGAAATTGATGAGTAAAAATATGGAATAAGGACCAAAATGTTGTCTTCTCCAGCGGTAATAGTGTTAGTGCTAATAAGGGTTCAGAGAATTAATTTTAAAACATTGCTTATCGCTCCTTAAAGTGAAATGTGCTGTTTTCCCCATTGTTACTGGCTGTGTAAGTCGCCTTGGATAAAGATATCTGCTAAATAAAGAATATATATATATATATATATATATATATATATATATATATATATATATATATATATCATATAAATATTACAAATATATAGTATTGATTACAAAGTAATTAATAGTTTTGATTATCCTTCCTGTAACCACTAGGTGTCACCATAACCTTGATGTGGACAATGGGAAGCCATAGGATGTTTGAAGTAACTTTGTACTGTGTAAGTATGTACGACAGGCCATTATTTTGTATAGAGATGCACTGTTTCAGAAAAAAACCCAGTCATTTAATTATGAGAGTTTGCAGCACACACACTCACACTCTCTCTCTCTCTCTGTCTCACACACACACACACACACAACGTATTTATTTCCCAGTGGTGGGGCATGCAGATTCATTTTGCATATGTACGATGTAATGGTAGAAGGTAATATGATTCTGCCTGTACAGATACCATACACTCTTAAAATACATTAAAGCGAAGAAAACCTATTTCAGTTGTGGAAAGTAAAAAAGTAAAATATGTTGATTGTAAATCTGCACTGGTTTAGGGAAATTAATATTAATATTTTTTGTGAATGTGTTTTTAATTTTTAATTTTCTTACTGGTTTTATAACATAAATGGCTTATTTTCTTTTCATGCAAAAAAAATTAAATAATAAGGAAGATTAGAAGAAGCAGCTCTCTGTCCAGCATTTTGAGCCATGATAGTAAGAGCGCTGTGCTGATCTGGTCGGGTGCCACTTTCCCAGCCAGGAAAGGCAGGGACTCGGGACCTCCTCTGAGAGCTGCTGTCTGAAGGATAATCCCAGGAAATACAGGCAGGTTTTCACCCGGAAAAGCCCTGAAATGCAAAGCATCTGTCATGGTGCTTTTTCTCTTGAGAGCCTTTCCCAGAACTTACTTGAGATTTTACTCCACACACAAAAAAATGAATCAAACAAAATAAACATTGCTGCAGATCAGGGGTTAAGAGGTAAAAACCAGGTCCTCGATTGCATGTGGGTAGATATTCAATAAGAATGTAATCTGCCATTTATTGTAATGAACTGGGAGCCGACAGACTGGAAAGGAGTGCAAGTGAGTCTCCTGGCTGTGTAATAGGGGCAATCAAATACAGTATATATATAGATATATATTACTCAGCAGAAACAAATGAAAAACAAGAAAAACCAAGGCTTCTGTTGTATAGATCTTTCCAGTTTCTAGAAAAGCTTACTGGAGTTACTGTGCCTGTGCTGTGTTTACAGTTCATATACTGTACCCCGTGCAAACAGGCGTGCGAGAGCCCGAGAGTTTACAGGCGTGACTGTGTCAGTCTTGGTATAATTTGTGGAAATCTGTTATGCTGTTGGAACAGTAGGAGTAATAATGAGTTTTCACAAGGCTTTCAGTTTCACACTGAATGATTTGCCTGCACTGCAATGAAGAAAGCAATACTGTTTCCATTCAAATCAATTGTACACAGAGCAGTTGGGATTGGATTTAGCAGGCGTTTCATTGGAAGAATCTGTGTAAAATTCCTCTTTTGCAGAGTGAATCTAAAGGTTATCAGAACACTCTGGAGTAAAGCGTTTGCAGTAATTGCGGGGGGGTCTTTATCCTAAAACGATGCCTGTGGACACGGCGTAAAAACACAACTCCAGTCACACACATTTATCAGGGTTCCCAGTGTGCGCCCACAAGCAACCGAAAGAGCAAACAGCCTGATACAGCCAGGGTGTGTGGGCAATGAAAGGGTTGAGTGAAATCCATCCTACACCTCACTATAGTGCATTCTGGTTAGCACAGGAAACCTGAGAGTTGGGTTCTTTTGAAGGCCTGAATCTCTGGCTTTAGGAGAATAAATTAAACTGAACCTGTAGGAGGCCTCAGCTGCAGCGCAAGGGCCAGATTCATTTATATTTTCATCTGGGGGAGCTTGGGCACTGACATAATTAACTGTCAGTCAAACTGTGAAAAAAGGGGGAGCAGGGGGCTGCTGGTAATTGCAGTCGGTGTGGATCAGCAATAGAGGCTCCTCCACTGTGCTCTGCTCACACCTGAGAGGAACAGCACCACAGAGCCCTCCAGCAAATCAGACGACAGAACAAACTCTGCAAGAGAAACCGTGCTCTCCACAGCTACCCACGAGAGAGAGAGAGAGGCAACAGTACAAACTGCAAGAGAAACCGTGCTCTCCACAGCTACCCATGAGAGAGAGCGAGGCAACAGTACAAACTGCAAGAGAAACCATGCTCTCCACAGCTACCCACGAGAGAGAGAGAGCGAGGCAACAGTACAAACTCTGCAAGAGAAACCGTGCTCTCCACAGCTACCCACGAGAGAGAGAGAGCGAGGCAACAGTACAAACTCTGCAAGAGAAACCGTGTGCTCCACAGCTACCCACGAGAGAGAGAGAGAGGCAACAGTACAAACTCTGCAAGAGAAACCGTGCGCTCCACAGCTACCCATGAGAGAGAGAGGCAACAGTACAAACTGCAAGAGAAACCGTGCTCTCCACAGCTACCCACGAGAGAGAGAGAGGCAACAGTACAAACTCTGCAAGAGAAACCGTGCTCTCCACAGCTACCCACGAGAGAGAGAGGCAACAGTACAAACTCTGCAAGAGAAACCGTGCTCTCCACAGCTACCCATGAGAGAGAGCGAGGCAACAGTATAAACTGCAAGAGAAACCATGCTCTCCACAGCTACCCATGAGAGAGAGAGAGAGGCAACAGTACAAACTCTGCAAGAGAAACCGTGCTCTCCACAGCTACCCACGAGAGAGAGAGAGAGGCAACAGTACAAACTCTGCAAGAGAAACCGTGCTCTCCACAGCTACCCACGAGAGAGAGAGAGAGGCAACAGTACAAACTCTGCAAGAGAAACCGTGCTCTCCACAGCTACCCATGAGAGAGAGCGAGGCAACAGTACAAACTCTGCAAGAGAAACCGTGTGCTCCACAGCTACCCACGAGAGAGAGAGAGAGGCAACAGTACAAACTCTGCAAGAGAAACCGTGCGCTCCACAGCTACCCACAGAGAGAGAGAGAGGCAACAGTACAAACTCTGCAAGAGAAACCGTGCTCTCCACAGCTACCCATGAGAGAGAGAGGCAACAGTACAAACTCTGCAAGAGAAACCGTGCTCTCCACAGCTACCCACGAGAGAGAGAGAGGCAACAGTACAAACTCTGCAAGAGAAACCGTGCTCTCCACAGCTACCCACGAGAGAGAGAGAGAGGCAACAGTACAAACTCTGCAAGAGAAACCGTGCTCTCCACAGCTACCCCAGAGAGAGAGAGAGGCAACAGTACAAACTCTGCAAGAGAAACCGTGCTCTCCACAGCTACCCACGAGAGAGAGAGAGGCAACAGTACAAACTCTGCAAGAGAAACCGTGTGCTCCACAGCTACCCATGAGAGAGAGAGGCAACAGTACAAACTCTGCAAGAGAAACCGTGTGCTCCACAGCTACCCACGAGAGAGAGAGAGGCAACAGTACAAACTCTGCAAGAGAAACCGTGCGCTCCACAGCTACCCACGAGAGAGAGAGAGGCAACAGTACAAACTCTGCAAGAGAAACCGTGCGCTCCACAGCTACCCACGAGAGAGAGAGAGAGGCAACAGTACAAACTCTGCAAGAGAAACCGTGCGCTCCACAGCTACCCACGAGAGAGAGAGAGAGAGAGAGAGAGGAGAGAGAGAGGAGAGGGGAGGGGAGGGGAGGGGAGGGGAGGGGGGGGGGGGGTAATCCAGGTGAAAAAGGTTTGTTTATTTTATTTCCTTATGGCCAATGCCTGACGGCGAAACAAACAGCAAATAATAATGCTGGTAAGTAATACAGCGGCGTGTATTACTGACATTTATAATCCCTGGGCTGGTCCCAAAATAAAAGTCCTGTTATTGTATCCTCACATTAAACACAAAACACATACACAAGTCTGTTTAGTGTGTGAATTAGTGATTGTGATACAGTACAGTTAACAATGATACAAGTGAAGTGCTGTCCTGGGTTTGTGCTGGCCTCTGGCGACAGCTCCAGAATGTGTTAGCCATCTAGTGATTACAAACAACAATAGACAGAACAAAACAAACACTCACGGTTATTCACCATGCAAATACAGGTCCTTCCAGGTCACTTATTAATAACCAAACAAAGGAAGATTCCCCGTCCCCCTTATATGCTGTCACGCATGACCCCTTGGTAAATGAGTGCAGCTGCCTTTACAATCTGCGGCTGCTACATTGTTTCCCTTCCAGGTCAGTACCTTCTTGCAATGGAGTCTTGCCTTTTTCCAGTCTGACCGACTTCCCAACCCGGGGAAAGAACTGTCGAACCACCCTTCCAAAAAAACTCTGTCCTCGCTTAGTACCCTCACAGGTCGGGAGGGAGATTTACAACCAAGGTTCATTGTATTCTGTCACAGTGCTTTATTACAAAGCACTTTTTAACAAGCACTACACTAAAAGAAGAATGTGAAATGTTTCTACTGGAATAGCACTGACTACAGCATGGTGTCCCAGTACAGAAGTAAAAGCACCGACTACAGCATGGTGTCCAAGTACAGAAGTAAAAGTCAGATCCTGATTTGGAGTCCCAGTTTGCTGTATAGTTTATCTTATTCAGTGAGCAAAGACCTGGATTGAAGGCAGTGGAGCAGGGCAATAGTGTTCAATAACATGTCCCTGTAGACAAAAACATAACTTCAGCTGTGCTTGTTGCATTAATCCAAGCCCTCTATCTGCTTATTGCATTAGTCCAAGCCGTCGATGTGTTGTGTCACAATGAGACTGCAGCTGCACAAGTGGTAAGGGGTGTCAGTGTGCCGGTACCCAGTCTTGTCTTCAATAGAAGGTGGTGCTGCAGGCAAGTTGTAAAGCTCTAATAGATTCTGGGATTCTGATGTCCATTCAAAGGCCTTGGGCAAGCCTCTTGACCTTCAAGGGCTTTGCGTGAAGCTGTAAATCGTGTTTAGCAGCCATAAAGACTGATTTTACCAGTTACTAAAAATGCAGAGAATGTGAAGAATGGTGTTCACCTGGCATTCTGCACCTGCTATCAGATATGCACTCTGCCATCATTAATCCATTAAAATTAATTTGAAATGCAGTGAGCACTTGGCATTGCATTTGTTGAGGAGAGACAGGAACACGTTCAGAGCAAAAGGGCAAGACGAAGAAGACCCTGCATATTCAATCCCAGGGTCACTTTGCTTGGGATGACAGACGGGGTGCTAAAGCATCATCATCTCACTCCGCAGGTCATCCTAGACCTAATAGCCGTGTCAATCTAGGGACCACTATCTCTGCACGTGTGTGAGTGCTGTGTTCTTTGCACTAGTTTGCCTCTGGTTTCTTTCAGACCACTCGGGAGGGGACAACCCAATCAACCTTTTCCAGAGGCAAATTTCTGGAAGTCATGCTGAAAAGAGCAGGCCACTACATTTCATTTACTTTAGATACTAGCATAACTGATGTTGACTGAGGCTTTACCAGCTGTGAGGTCTCAGCTCCTCAGAAAACGTTTTTTTTTCCGTGCACCAAGAGGACTTTGCTGTCCTTCCTTTGACGTATTTTTTTTTTATGCTTTTGTATTTTCTTGCTCCACAAATGTCATACAGCATCTGCTGCTCTCTGTACTCGTAACTCTGCAACTGCAGCCATTAACTAGACGATGCGCTCATTAAGGCCCTCATTACCATGAGTGCGGATCATTCTCAGTGGGTGTTGAGTAACTTGCATTGTTCTTAAGCTCCATAGGGCGCAGTGCAATTTGAATTTTGCATCTGCAATTATTTGCACTGCACCTATACTTACATCTTTTCTTTTGCCTCACCACACAATTCCCTGTGCCGTGCCACCCACACACACACACAGTCTGCTCTGGGCTCAAAGCTGTCAATCGTGACATCTCCACCTAAATGCCAGAGAGTTTCACCAATTGTCCCGATTGTCAGCGCGAAGCACAAGAATTCAATCTGCTCCTCCTTCAAAGCAAGCCTCCCTCAGGGCAGCCCTGCTGTGTATTTGATCAAGTCTTTATTCTCTTGGAAGGTGTCCAGTGCAGCCCATCAGCGTGCGGTGATGGGAGTCAGGTCATGACGTGCACAATTACACAGACAATGCAGCAGCTTCTCCCCGAGGGCTGGAGCTGAACAAGACAGCTCCCCGATAATGCTGCTGTAATTAGAAAGAAAGGCTCTCGCTGAGTGATGTGCAAATGGAATTCATTTGCTTTCTGCTAATGTCATTGCTGTATGAGAGAACCTCCCACATTGCCCTGATCCAAAGTGGATAGTATACAGATACAAACACTTCTTAAAGATGTTTAAACAGGCTTTCTATGTACATTCATATCTACCTCCCTGTTTCTCTCGGCGGTCCATTGTTTAAAATAATACTCCTAGGAACAAAATCTGTTTGTGATGTGTTTATATTTGTTATCTGATCGTGTGTTTGCATGTACTTTGTTTTCATATATAATAGTATCATATATAATCATGTTTAAATCATCTATGTGTATCTGTATTCTAAACTATTTCTGTTATTAGTTGAACATCATCATCATCATAATAATAATAATAATAATAATAATAATAATAGTGCAGTGTTTGTATGCAATGTTTTACATTTGGCAAGTCTTTATTTATTAATCACTTAAAAAATGTCAGAAATCTAAATATTACAACATGTCTAGAAATCCTGTCAGTGCTGCTAAACATTTCCAGATGAAAAAGCAAACGCCAGATAGCAAACATGCAGCTTTTAGTTTGTAGTTTCAAAACAATCTGCTGTGTAGCATGTTAAGATCTTCACGCACGATGAAGCCTAATTAACAGAGTGATGTTGTGTACTGGAAACAATTACTGCAAATCAACGCAAGGGCAAGACTTAAAACCCCAGCACAATAAAACCAGACTCAATGCTATAGCCAGTAATTCATTGAGAGGGGCTTGTCATTTTTTTAATGTTATTTTTTAATAGCAGGACGTGTGAAGGTCATGCTAATCCTCTCTCTGTCCCTCTCTCTTTGATTCATTGACATGCCATTATTAATCCTCTCTCTGTCCCTCTCTTTAATTCATGGAGATGTCCTTGTTAATCCTCTCCCTGTCCCTGTCTCTTTAATTCATGGACATGTCCTTGTTAATCCTCTCCCTGTCCCTCTATCTTTAATTCATGGGCATGTCCTTGTTAATCCTCTCCCAGTCCCTCTCTCTTTAATTCATGGACATGTCCTTGTTAATCCTGTCCCAGTCCCTCTCTCTTTAATTCATGGACAGGTCCTTGTTAATCCTGTCCATGTCCGTCTCTCTTTAATTCATGGACATGTCCTTGTTAATCCTCTTCCTGTCCAGCTCTCTTTAATTAATTGACATGTCCTTGTTAATCCTCTCCCTGTCCAGCTCTCTCTAATTAATTGACATGTCCTTGTTAATCCTCTCCCTGTCCGGCTCTCTTTAATTCATTGACATGTCCATGATAATCTCTCTCTGTCCCTCTCTGTTTCACTTACATGTACAGGTAATCCCAGCATCTGCCTTTAGGACACAATTCCCTAAAGAGGAAAACAGGTGAGCGCATCACACAAGGGGTGGAAAGGAGGACCATTTTGGGCAATAATTAGTCTAGACAAAGAAGAGCAGAGACTTTCTGTCACCAGAACTGACAAACAGCCCTTTGAAACAGGCTGAAATTGCAATTTATGACTGGAAAGTTCAAAGTCCAAAAGGACGATGCAAAACAATTAGAGGATTAGAGACAGACTGTAGCTGTCAGGTGGGTGAATAATGGCTAAGAAGTCTTTCACACACACACACACACACACACACACACACACACACACACACACACCCCTGTACTCACAGCCCCTGTACTTGCAGCCCCCCTGTAGTCACAGCCCCTAAACTCACAGTCCCTATACACACAGCCCCTGTACTCATATGGACATTGTATTATACAGAAAAAGCAAATTTAGGGGTAAGTCAATGGATCTGGGTTGGTACTGATTTTCTTGTTATTTCCTTGTCTTCCCTTATCTCTCAGCCTGCCACATGAAATAAAGCAGGTGAGCAGTTCTTGATAACTCTAGAGCTATCCTGGAAGGGGACACTTCAAATCCTCCCCACCTCTCCTCTCCCACAATCGCTTTCTTTGGTTGTTTGTTTTTGTTTTCAGAAGAGTAATTAGTAATCCTGGTAAATAATAATCTTGTTAATGCTAGATTCAGTTAGTTGCTAATACTGTTTTAGTGACTCTTTTGTCTGTATTCAATGTAACAGAAACCGTCTAGACTGAGTGGCTACTGCCTTTAATCCCAGCAATTCCCAACAAGATCAATCTGCAATGTGATCGCAGCAGTTAGCAGGCAGTGTTGGGCTCAGGCAGATTGATTGGACAATGGGCTTCTAGTTTAACATAGACTACACAAGTCTCAGATATACGCAATATGCACAAGCTTGTAAAGTGGCATTCTTACTAGAATATTTTGAATATGGAACTAATATGGGTAACCGGAGTGACATTCATACGCTGAAGAGCGTTTAAGCTGTGCTGTCTGCTGTGAAAATGCAGCTTTGTTTTAATTATTTTGGGTTGTTAAGGTCATTCTTTGGAAGAGGCTGGTGTGCCCATTTGGTATGTCAGGGAAGGGGATAGACTAGGAAGGAAAGGAAATGAGTGGAACTTGCATAATATGGATGTGCAGAAAACTCGATTGTCCCTTTTTAAAATGGTTACATTTAAAATCCACAAGCTGGCCTGTCTGTCTGCAGTGCATCATCATGCTCTGCCCCGGAGTCACTCTGTATCGTAAGAGCACAGAGCAGTCCCCTCCCGGTGAATAGGTAGACAGCCAGCAATGCTGTTCTATCACAGGACTGCAGCGTCGCTGTCAGACAGACGGGTAGCAATGCTGTTCTATCACAGGACTGCAGCGTCACTGTCAGACAGACAGGTAGCAGTGCTGTTCTATCACAGGACTGCAGTGTCGCTGTCAGACAGACGGGTAGCATTGCTGTTTTATCACAGGACTGCAGCGTCACTGTCAGACAGACAGGTAGCAATGCTGTTCTATCACAGGACTGCAGCGTCGCTGTCAGACAGACGGGTAGCAATGCTGTTCTATCACAGGACTGCAGCGTCGCTGTCAGACAGGTAGCAATGCTGTTCTATCACAGGACTGCAGCGTCGCTG
This sequence comes from Polyodon spathula, assembly GCF_017654505.1. Lineage (NCBI taxonomy): Eukaryota > Metazoa > Chordata > Actinopteri > Acipenseriformes > Polyodontidae > Polyodon > Polyodon spathula. The sequence goes on from NC_054545.1 coordinate 38,244,707, forward strand.
TCAGACAGACGGGTAGCAATGCTGTTCTATCACAGGACTGCAGCGTCGCTGTCAGACAGACGGGTAGCAATGCTGTTCTATCACAGGACTGCAGCGTCGCTGTCAGACAGACGGGTAGCAATGCTGTTCTATCACAGGACTGCAGCGTTGCTGTCAGACAGGTAGCAATGCTGTTCTATCACAGGACTGCAGTGTCGCTGTCAGACAGACGGGTAGCAACGCTGTTCTATAATAGGACTGCAGCGTCGCTGTCAGACAGACGGGTAGCAGTGCTGTTCTATCACAGGACTGCAGCGTCGCTGTCAGACAGGTAGCAATGCTGTTCTATCACAGGACTGCAGCGTCGCTGTCAGACAGACGGGTAGCAATGCTGTTCTATCACAGGACTGCAGTGTCGCTGTCAGACAGATGGGTAGCAACGCTGTTCTATAATAGGACTGCAGCGTCGCTGTCAGACAGACAGGTAGCAATGCTGTTCTATCACAGGACTGCAGCGTCGCTGTCAGACAGACGGGTAGCAATGCTGTTCTATCACAGGACTGCAGCGTCGCTGTCAGACAGGTAGCAATGCTGTTCTATCACAGGACTGCAGCGTCGCTGTCAGACAGACGGGTAGCAATGCTGTTCTATCACAGGACTGCAGCCTCGCTGTCAGACAGACGGGTAGCAGTGCTGTTCTATCACAGGACTGCAGCGTCGCTGTCAGACAGGTAGCAATGCTGTTCTATCATAGGACTGCAGCGTCGCTGTCAGACAGACGGGTAGCAATGCTGTTCTATCACAGGACTGCAGCCTCGCTGTCAGATAGACGGGTAGCAATGCTGTTCTATCACAGGACTGCAGCGTCGCTGTCAGACAGACAGGTAGCAATGCTGTTCTATCACAGGACTGCAGCCTCGCTCTTTCACTTCGCTTGATGCTTTTCAGAATCCTGCACTTTTAAGAACTCTCCCTTTTCTTGTAGCTTGTGACGATAAAGGAAACCCAATAGAAGTAACACACAGCTTGGCATGCAAGGGGAGGCAAGCCAGGTGAGTAATATTACACAGAACAGCCTTGATTACAATGACACACTGCTATTGTTCTCCAGCACTGAGACTGGAGGAGAACCAAGCATCCTGTCTATTACACATTGCGGCTGCAGGAGAGCAACATTGTTGTTGTATTGAAGTGTTTCATTCACTGTCTCTCAAGCGCAGGCTGTTGAAACAAACTTGTCGAACATTCTTTGTGTAACCAAGAAGGGCTGAGGCCAGAAACTCTTTCAGGCTTAAGAGCCACTAAAAGTAAATTAAGATAAAGTCCCTTTCTTTACCGTCAGTGTAGCAGTCAGTACTGCACAGGCCTCTATAATATCACTTGCATGAGAGGCACCCTTCTCTTGCTTCCTGAGGACTCTTCTTTCTTTTGGAAATGCACACACACCATATAGTAGCATCTACTTCAGACCATTGTTTTTTAGAACAGGCTTATGCTCTGGTCATTGAAACATGAAATCCACAGAAGAAAGGCTGATTTCCAGGCCACTCTGCCACAGCCGCGCTGTTTCATTATAGCACTGTAATCACATGCTAGATAACGGCATCTCTGGAATGCATGTGCAAATATTTTCATCCATATATGTACTAAGTTTCCATTAGAAACATCTGCTGTTTCATAGCCCAGCTCTGGTTACTCTAGTCAGGCTTTCAATGATTTCCTTTGAACCATGGAAAATTACCATTTAATTACCTTGGCTTTTAGTCTGGGAAAACAATTGTAAGCCTGTCTTTCAGAAAACTCCAGACCGTATTAAACAAACAGACATTAGCAAGCGCTAGCTGCTTGGAGGTGCAGTGCTTTTCCATACAGGTGTCCAGGACTCTATTCAGTGATCATTTGGTTAGCACTGACATGTAATCCCTTTGTCTTTCTCTGATACCATGGTAACCAGGCTTTCATTTGCTGATTAGCAGGTACAGGGGCTGAAGTAAGGTGTGGCTCTATCACTTAGGCATTCACACCAGTAACATGGGCACAAAACAGTTCAAGTGTAATTAGCTTCCAACGCTTCTGAAATCATTAGTGTAATCCTTTCTGTTGCAAACAAGGTTACCTGCTCAATTATTACTATTTAAAGGATGGCTCATAGCTGTGGCTCCCAGAAATGGGACTGATTCATTTTAAGGTGGATCTATTGTTGATAATAGCTTGTACTCATGCATTTTCCTCGTCGTTGTTATGCATCACCCGAGACATCTTCTATAGGAGTTCCTGTGTGCATCTTCTATAATAGGAGGTCCTGTGTGCATCTTCTGTAATAGGAGTTACTGTGTGCATTTTCTATAATAGGAGTTACTGTGTGCATCTTCTATAATAGGAGGTCCTGTGTGCATCTTCTATAATAGAAGTTCCTGTGTGCATCTTCTGTAATAGGAGTCACTGTAACACCAATAAGAGCAATAAGGAAATGAAACATTTCAGCTTGAGGGAGATCTACTGGCCACCCGTGTACTGTGCAAGCAGGGTGACCTACACAAGTGCATCACATGCATGGCTAGTAGCATGCAGATCTATCTCAATGAAGGGAAGCATAAGAAGTATGCAGTGTCAGTATGCTCTGTGCTACTGGCTGTGCAATATTAACATGTTCTTTGTGACTTTCTGAATACCTTTAAATTTTTGTGATGATACACGCTACATGTAATGTATAAACTGATTATGAATCACCAAACCAGATCTTGTGCTCCCGCACTGCTGTTAATCATGAAGAGCTGTTCTGTGTGTTTAATTCCAGAAGTGCACCGTGCTGTATGTTCCAGCATGGCATGACTGGAAGAGAAGCTCAGGGATTGTAACAAAACCTGAGCGGTGATTGGGTCAGGGATCTTTCACGTACGGGGGGACGAGACTCGAGGACTAGCACAATGCTGGAGTCTTTTTAAAACTTCTCAAATGGTGAATGGTGGCATTGATGTGCAGGAGGTCTTCCTCACAAATTGTCCAGTACACTTCATTCCCCCCCTGTTTACACAAAGCAAGGTTTACAGCAGATTGCTGCAGTTATCTCCACTCCTTGATGAGCTGTCTTCAGCAGGCAATGAAAGACAGGCTCAAAGGAGTCTTGTTTGTACTTTACCAGATCTGTACAGCAGCCACAAGCATGCTCACAAGGACAGTGTGAGATTGCCCTGTGAAGGGGTTTTATCTTACCCCTGGCTGGAGATTGTGCTTCATTTATGACCAATGTGTTTACCTTCTAAGGACTGACCTCTAATGCAGCACAAAACCATTCACTTGCATCTAAGGTCCTTTGGGGAACAGGGGATTAGATTAGGCCAGCTACAGGAGAGAGGCAAACAGATCCACAGAAACGGGAGATAAGTGGGCTCAGTCAGCATTAAGAGACAAAGTGAATCAGCAATACTAATGGCACTTGTTACTAATCTCAGTGCAGCTTGTGCACAGCTCACAGCTCACCTTTTTGATTTGGATTCCTGTTTATTTGCAATTTGCCTCCTAGTGAGTAGCCTATAATGCACTGGGTTTTCAAGGATAATTTGACATCATCTGTAAAAGAAAGAATCAACAGCTAAGGAATTGTAGAAGCTATTGTGTGCCTCTGGTACGATCCTAACAAACATGTAACACACAGGAATGAATGATCCTAACAAGCACGGAACATACAGGTATTAATGACTAGGGCTGTACTGGTACTCGTTACTCACAATTGATTTTTATGCAGCGTACAGAATGTGGTGGAATCAATCAAACAGCACTTTGGGATTCACAGCTGAAGACATACACCACTGCAAAGTGGGTCTTATTATTTATTATCACATAAAGACTGCGTTTAACTCTTTCATTGCAAACACAATTTACAAAGAATAACGTTGGAAGAAAAAAAATCAATTTGTCATTCATGAAACTGCTCTGCTGCTCTACTGTCTACAACAAACTGCAGTTGTTAAACCAGTCTGGAACAGATACATTGTAAACTGTATTAGAACCAGCCTGGAACAGATACATTGTAAACTGTATTAGAACCAGCCTGGAACAGATACATTGCAAACTGATTTTGAATAATTAAACCAGCCTGGAACAGATTCATTGCAAACTGTATTAGAATGATTAAAGCAGCCTGGAACAGATACATTGTAAACTGTATTCCAATGATGAATAGCTCATGAGTGAATACTAGAGCAATGATGACATTACGAAATATCATACAAGGTTGGTGGAGCGCAATAAAAAAACATTTTTTCATATCAGCCATGATGCATGTGTTTCCATCTCTGTTATTTCAAGCTCTCCTAACACAAACATAACAAAACAGAAAGCATTCTCTAAAGCAGCAAGTGCATTCCTGCTGTCATTCTGTGAAGAGCTATAGCATGTCTAAAGCAAGGTCAGCAGGAGTGTGGAAGCAGCCTCCCAGGAGCAATCACACCCAATAAAAGCTGCTATTAGCTTACTCACACCAGCGTCTGCCACAGTGACGCCACCGCTGAACACGCTACAGTGTAACTCTTCCACAACACAACTTCTCGCTGGGGCACAAAGAAACTGGGAACAATAGGACAGGATTGGTATAGGGATCACTCCTGTTATTAAACTCCCCATCACCTCTGAACTGCACAGGACATGTGTTCAAAGGTCAATGCTGGAAAAGCTGTCCTGAAAACACAAGGCTGGGGGGATGCATTGGTTCACATTGGACTCAGACAAGGCTCATTGTGCTGAGCAAAAACAGCTACAGCTGCTGAATAAAGAAAGCAGGAAATATCGGAATGGAATATAAGAAAACGGTTGTTTGGGTCCAGTGTAGACTCTGGTGTTCTTGTCTTTATCAAGATGTGTTGAGAGGCAATGATGAGAGAGTCCCACAAGGGGAAGCAGGGAAAACAGGAGAGACCTTTAAATAAAATGAATGTATGAACCACCCAGGTCCTGGAGAACTGGCACCCGTTCTCCCATCCCACTGCTGGCTTTCACAGGGAAACTCATCGCACAGCAAATCAAAGAGAGAGATTCACATTTCACCTGGCTGTTAATTCAATTTGTAGTTCACGCTTAGCGCCCCCCTCCCCCCCCCCCACCTGTGGCCCTTTTTAATTGCTGTAAGCCACTTGTTGAAGAAATTCAGTATGTATTTTTAAAATATAACTCCAGCAGTGAAGCAGCATTCAAACTGGGCATCTCTGTTTTCATTTACTTCTTTAAATAAGGTTTCATTTTTTTCAGGTTAGATAGACAGCACTCAGAACTCCTGATCTTGGGCCAAGCCAACCAAAAACAGGCACAAAGTTTACTTCAGTAAACAGGAACTCCAAAAGAACAATTACAGAGCAGTATTTTCATTATGACACCATGTTTACTCTGCTTTGTGCTCGAGACAGCTTGTTTGCATGACTGCATTTTAAGCAAGTCGGGTTCTTTCTGTTAAAGCAGCCAGCTTGCATTAGCGATGCATTGAACATCCTGCCGGGTTAAAGTGCCTGCTTGCTTTGATGTAGGCCCTGATGCAGCCTTTTAAGTGGAATGCTGCTTTTTGATGTGCCTGATGATCTCCAGACCTGACTGCACTTGTGAGCTGTAAACACTACAGAGAGAACTTCTGAAGTGAACCTGCTGGGTGATCGCAGCCTGAGAGAGACAGAGAGACCAAGAGAGACAGAGATAGGGAGAGAGAGGCAGAGAGAAAGAGAGACACATACACAGAGAGAGACAGACAGAGAGATAGAGACAGAGAGCGACAGAAAGAGAGACAGACACACAGATGGAGAGAGAGAAAGAGATTACCTGATAAAACGCATCTTGTCTGATAAAACGCTTTATCTCTTGTCTGCTAAAACGCCTCATCCCTTGATTAGGCTGATCTTTATTCAAGGTGATGAATGAGTTTGACTGAGCTGGTAAAGAGATACAGCCATGCTTGCTTCTGTATTGTATTTCCAACACTGCCAGGACCATTTGATTTATATAAACTGACCTTTAACTTTAGTGGTAACCCAAGACATCGATTCATGGCATCGACTTCAACGTTGTTTAACCCTGAGAGTGAAAAAGCTGTTATAAATAGTCACTAGAGACTGAATAATAATAATAATAATAATAATAATAATAATATATATATATATATATTATATATATATATATATATATATATATAATATATAGTTTAGATCAATATTTTAACAGTGAAATCTTGCTTCAAGCTTTAGTAAAGAACTCTTGTGCAAACTTCGTTTTTTCCATTCCCTGTGATTGTAAGTGTGTGACGGTATCATATTGAAGAATATCTATTTGCATGGCTGATGCATGGAGATACACACAGCGTGAGAAGAGTGACTGCTTGGATTTGGTTCCATATCTGATGGCTGTTGTGAATGATTGACTGTTAAAAACAAGAAAAACGAGGCAGAGCCCGCCTTCCCTTTGAATGTTTTCACATACTGGAATTTGTTTGGAATTATACAATTGTCCAAATATTTGGCCATTGACATTAGGACACATTTCATTAACTATTTGTAAAATATCTGCCTTAACTGGTTTGAACGTTGATTTTACAGCTTCAAAGCTGATAACAATATAATCATCTGCTGCATTATACCATGTGCACTGCAAATCTCTCATCAATGCAAAGCTATGTGTGTCCTTTGAGGCAAGCTGTGTTGTCCCTATTGAAAATAAGTGTCAATTATAATGTATTCTTATTTGGTATTATCAACCACTGTTCATGCTATATTTCTAAAAAACCTACAGCAGTTCTTGTTTGCATTTCGGAAAAAATCAGTACACACATTCTACCAGCAGGTGGGAGTAGAATGCCTCTCCTGAACGGCGAATGGCTGCAGTGCAATCGCAGTCTGTCAGTCAACACTGCAACGAGAAAGAAAGCGCTGCTGCGGAGTACATATAGCTTCTTGTTTAATATCGCATTACTTTCAAACAGCTGATTACGAGATAGTGCACACTGATACACTGCAATGCAAATAGATGGGTCTCATTAATTTAAACAGGATGTTTCACATCATTCAAGCAGCACAAATTGATACTGGCAGACAAATACTACTACTGTACTACTACTACTGCCGCTGCTACCTGGGAATAAAATATCTGCTCGTTATTGGTTGAAAAGTATGTTATTCTGCACATTCTGTCATCCTTATCTCGCACAGTGATACGTGGCTCTTTCTGTGAACCTTGCCTAATGCAATGATAAATGTGCAGCCTCATTCCCTCCCTTAGTCTAACATTCCCTTAGAAGCGACGATACAGCCGTTTGGATCTGATACTTACCCGTCAATTTATGTTTAGAAGGGTCCAGGCGTAAATACGTGTTTAAAAAAACAAAACAAAAAAAACAAACAAACTAGTATTTAACAGAGAAATGTGTTCAAACACAAAGTTCTACTGTGCATTATCCTACATTATCAGCCAATCGATGCGATACTTTCAGAGAAAATAAATAATTATAACAAATACTACAACATTTCCATTCCAGCATTAAAGTTGTGGATGGTAATATTAGCTGTGAAAAGCGTTAGGGTTCGGGGGCTGATCTGCAGCTAGCAGGAATGCGGGGTCATCCTTGGGATTGCTTCGCTGTTATTATGTGGGATGCGCTTCAGTTTTGTTCTGACGGCTTATTTAAGGCGTCACACTGAATGATAACCCTGAACTGTGTTTTTTAAATAGGCCTTTGGCTATGAAAATGGAGTGCAAGTGGACCGTGGATAATTACAGGGTTGAACCTCAGTAACAAGGGTGCTGGTGTAAAGTGCTTGCAGGCCATGCTGACATTGAGTTCCAGGTCACCCAGCATTTAGATTAGCTGTCAAATCATTAAAATAAATAAGGAGTCTCTACAAACAGCCTTTACCAGAAGAGAACGTCACATCTATGGGGTTAACCAGATTGAACATTTACCTAAATATTTAACTACATCTCAAATCTCTTATCAAAATTTAACACTTAGCTAAATATTTAAATAGCCCGCTAAATCAGGAGTTTGTATGCAAATGAGCTCCGCAGGCTTTGTGCTTTCATGCGATTTGATTGGCTCTTGTAATGCTAATCGGGGAATATGGACATTTCGGCATTACAAGAGCCAATCAAATCAGAATTGCACGATGAAACTATTTTTATCAACTCGAGAGTGCTGAAGAAACCTTGGGTTATATTCGTTGTTTGGTAGTATTTGTTGTGAAAATGAACAAGTGTTTAAATCTTTCAGAAAGCAGGAGTGAATTCAACACTGCTGTACACACGCCCACCGCAAGCTGTCCTGCTGTATGTGTTGCTGTTTTACTTAAAGCATGTCCTTCAGCCCTTCCCTATAAATAAACAGCATGCGTCTGGACAAGCTTTTGGATTGAAACAGTGCTTTATATAAATATAACAAGACCAGCGCCCATTTAACTTGTAGTTACGGGATCAAATAAAATGCAAAGAAAAGGTGACAAGTGATTTAATCAAGAAATCACAGAGGATGTGATAATGCAGCAGCTTACTTAGGACCCAGAAACACTCACCTCACAGCTTTCTTATACAGGACCCAGAAACACTCACCTCTCACAGCTTACTATACAGGACCCAGAAACACTCACCTCTCACAGCTTGCCATACAGGACCAGAAACACTCACCTCACAGCTTACTATACAGGACCCAGAAACACTCACCTCTCACAGCTTACTATACAGGACCCAGAAACACTCACCTCTCACAGCTTACTATACAGGACCAGAAACACTCACCTCTCACAGCTTGCTATACAGGACCAGAAACACTCACCTCTCACAGCTTACTATACAGGACCCAGAAACACTCACCTCTCACAGCTTACTATACAGGACCCAGAAACACTCACCTCTCACAGCTTGCTATACAGGACCCAGAAACACTCACCTCTCACAGCTTACTATACAGGACCAGAAACACTCACCTCTCACAGCTTACTATACAGGACCCAGAAACACTCACCTCTCACAGCTTACTATACAGGACCAGAAACACTCACCTCTCACAGCTTACTATACAGGACCCAGAAACACTCACCTCTCACAGCTTGCTATACAGGACCAGAAACACTCAGCTCTCACAGCTTACTATACAGGACCCAGAAACACTCACCTTTCACAGCTTACTATACAGGACCAGAAACACTCACCTCTCACAGCTTGCTATACAGGACCAGAAACACTCACCTCTCACAGCTTACTATACAGGACCAGAAACACCTGTCACAGTGAAACTGCTCTTAACAGCTCCAGTGGGTTTGCCTTGTGAACTTGGTCATGCCCTGAATCATTGGACTCTGAAGACAGTCTTTTGCATACATTTGCATTAAAAGGCTATAAGTGTATCTAGCTGTATGTCATACTTATAAGATGTTTGCATTTTTAGCGTTGAAGGACTTCAATTGAGGAAAATGTGAAAAGCAACAAAAATCATCCAGACCAATTTTTGAAAGGCTACAAAAAAAATAAATAAATAAATTTATCTTGCTGTTCACATACTTGCCAACATTTGGAAACTGTTCAGCAGAACAGTCGTCCCCCGGGTGTGGGAGGTTGTGATAAACGCAACATACACATGGGAGGAGTTATACGCAAAAAAACACTCTATCATATAACCTTAACCTATAGCCTTGTATACCGGTAACTTAATGATCAGCAGATGTTTCAGCCGCACGAAGAGCACAGTGTGTGGTTTGCACTAACTCTACTGTACAGAATAAATGAATTTTTTTCTATGTGTAAATATCGGGACTTTCTTCCTATGCATCGGGACACGGAACATTTTTTTGCTAGGATATCGGAACTGTCCCGACCATATAGGCACTGTTGGCATGTATGTGTTCATAAAATTACCATATGCATATTTTACATGAACAGAAGAGCTAGCACATGCTTACAATTACATATATCTCAATAATATACAGTTAATACAGTTTGGTTTTAATAACATATGTGTGTGCGTGTGTCTGTGCCTTTACCTGTGCGTGCCTGTGCCTGTGTCTGTGCCTGTGCCTGTGTGTGCCTGTGTGTGTGTGTGTGTCTGTGCTTAGGTCTGTGCGTGTTGGAATGCATATGCAGCATGTTATTCATTATATGCTGTTTTGAGGTTTAATTCCCCCTGTCCTGATCAGGACAACTCATTTCTAATTACAGTTCACAGGTATCGGAGCAGAAAACAGGGAGTGTCACACAGTGCTGTGCTAAAGCCCTTGTGGGTAATTGATAAGCAACTTCCTATCCACTGCAGTGCCTTTCCCAGCCCCTCATTAGGGGAGCGATGTGTGTCCAAGATGTCAAACAATTGTTCTGCTTTGTTAAATCCTGTCATGTTAAAGCAATGACCTCAAACGTGTATTTAAAAAAAACAAACAAACAAAAACTTGTGAATACATCTGTCATCTGTGATTACTGATTCCTGCACGGTTTATTTAAAAGACTGTCACACCCTGGAACAAGAGCTTAGCATAACATTAGCGATACATTGTGTTACAAATTTGTTTATTGCTTGAAACATTTCTAATTTGATTGAGGCAACAGGTTAGAAGATAACAATTCATTTGTTTGCATTTAAAAAAACAAACATAGTAGCGTTGATTTAAATCTTGATGCTACATAAGCCAACAAGTGAATCAAGATGTCATGAGAAAGCTTGATTACTTAATTCTCTTTATATATAAAACAGATGCAAACGACAGTGATTTGAGACAATGAACGATCAATGTAATCGCTTACTTAAAAACATTATTATAAAGAAAATACTCTCTATATAAAATTGTCAGACAGGCAGTCATGGAAGTAAAAATTAGGTTTGGATTGTGGCAAAGCAAACTGATGATATCATCATTTCACAAACATAAACAGTGCTCCAGCGTCTCCAGCAGTGCCTGTGCCACTTCTTTCAATACACCAGCAATGACGATGCCACTGCTGTAATAACCCTTCGTGGCATTCTCAGTGGAAGAATGTGCTTTTGAAATGTCTTCAAGACAACGGAGTCCAAGTTCAAAACGACTGTATGATTTAAACAAACGAACGTGTAGTCTTGAGAAGAACTTTAGAACCAAAACATCTACAGAAAAGGAAAACCTCTCATTGTTAAAATATCATCCATAACTTCCAAACACACAATCACAATGAACAACTTCTCAATGTTAAAATATCATCCATAACTTCCAAACACACAATCACAATGAACAACTTCTCAATGTTAAAATATCATCCATAACTTTCAAACACACAATCACAACGAACAACTTTTCAATGTTAAAATATCATCCATAACTTCCAAACACACAATCACAATGAACAACTTCTCAATGTTAAAATATCATCCATAACTTCCAAACACACAATCACAATGAACAACTTCTCATTGTTAAAATATCATCCATAACTTCCAAACACACAATCACAATGAACAACTTCTCAATGTTAAAATATCATCCATAACGTCCAAACACACAGAATTCAGAGGCACAGCAGTGAAGCTATTGATTGTGCACTTGGCTTAGTCTCTCATAGTTTTATCTTTGAATGTAAAATTGAGAGTACAGCTCTGCCAGGTCCTTGGTAGTGATGTCGCAGGGCATGTTTCTTCCAACACTGGGGGCTCCACTGAGCAGCTCAGAGTTTCTGTCCCTCCACTATTCACAACACAAATGGGGTGGGGGGGGGGGGGGGTTGGAATTTTTGAGGATGAAACAAGTTACTACCATCGCTTCAAACAGAGCCAAACAAAATATTATCATTCAGCCTTAACACACACTAATCCCTGGAAGAAAACTGACAGATCAAAAAGCAAAACAGCGAAGAAATGGGCAGGCCAAAGGTATCCCACCGAGGAAGATTAGCGGCATTACTGTTGGCACGGAATGACCAGCAGCTCGGAAGCTCTGGAGATGGAGATTCTGGAATTCTGTGTGAGAGGTGAAAAGACGACAGGAAGCATGTTCAGAAATTCACCTTACTCAGCAGCTGAGTAAACAGCACAGACTAACCCAGCTCATTATTTCTTTATTGTTTTAATTTAATCCTATAAGGAACAGCTGAACACTGTCTATCAGATATTGCTGATACTGGCTTTCCAGTTATTTAAAGACACAAAAAGCATCGCCAGGAGCAGAAACAAGGTTACCTTGTCTACAGTCACAGGAACTCATAAGGATTCCAAGGTGGGCGATTCTCGTCGTGCATTTGGACCCTTTCCAGTGCTCAGCACGTCTGAACACACAGTCCAATTAAACAGACTTTACTATTAACCATCATTCTCTTTGGCAAAATAATGCAAATCAAGTATGGACTCACGTCAATCAATAGTTTGGGAAACCACATGCAATATTAGACTAAGCTTATTGAATAACTGTGCGGTGTATCTCGTAAGCTTTATTATGACACAGAACTCATTGAATGCAAAATGCACTGAAAAAGACTTGTTCAAAAGGCATAGCTACTTAGGCCTTGGCAGAAATTGAGATTTTTTAGCTGTTGGCTGCTAGTCAGGAAAACAGTTGAAAGGCAAACTGTGAGCTGACCCGTTGGTCCAGAATGCAGCTCTTGTCCACGAGACACTGGATTGCAGATCTGAGTGACGAGTGGATCCATTACTTAGACTGATCTCAGGACAATATGCAATATATTTAGCCCATCTGTTACTGCTGCTCACACCTGGACCTGGCTGGTGAAGAAATCCTCTGGGGTTTGGAATCCTCCTAATAATAGAACACTGAGGTGCTTCAGAAGTCAGGGGCAAGTAGCATGAGATTGGAAGTGGAGGGCCTGCATCCCGAGAGCATCTACTGTCCAGGCAATTGAGCCCTGCACTGCTGCTGTTCTCAATTCACAGCACTGACTCAGTAATATCAGCAGCTTCCTATAATTCAGCACATTGCTTGTCCGCAACGTTAGGTATTTGGGTGGATGAATTCGCTGATAAGAAGAGATGGATTTAGGGAGGAATTGGGTCTTATGTACAATTATCTTTGCCTCCAAGTGAGTTTTACACAATCAATGATTTGGAGCAGATGTGAAAACTCCAGTGCTTCAGGGTGCTGGGAAAGTCTCCAGCATTTGCCCAGTGCAGCACAATGGTGGGTTAAGATTACAGCTGCAGATTGAGCTGCTAATCCCAGGGAGTAATGGCCAGTGCAGCCAATTACACCTAATCCACTAATGAAGCATCGTATTGTGGAAGATAACATCAGCGCTAAGTGCTAGAGTCATGAGGAAGAATGAGTGGGGCAGCCTTCCCCAAACAAGGGGAGTGACTCTCTTCTAATGCTTCCCAGTCTATTGTCATGCACATAATTGCAGAATTGCCTTAACTGCTAAGCAAGATCTTGCACAGCTTGTCGTCCTGTTTGCTTGGGGCCGCTTAGTGGGAAAGTGAGCGTGGCTCTGATATCGGAAAGTGTGGTTCTATTGCAGATAATCAGTGCTGCCTGCTGCATATTATTGATTTTTAAGGGTTATTATTATTATTATTATTATTATTATTATTATTATTGGAGATCTCACCAGCCACCTGTACAGCTTAGAGAATAAATAAAAACAAGCAAAAGCAATGACTTGATTAAACTTCTGAACAGCAGCCTCTCCAAGCTGAGGCATTGATCTTTCAAAGTGTTTCAAATGAGTGCAGTGTGGGGGATATGAGGGATATGAGGGACAGTCCTGTATTATATTATCTATAGTTGTATTGCACACTGAGCCCCATTCTCAAACGCTCTTTCTTCAGTTACAAACATATATATATAGACACACACACACACACACACACACAGGTTTGTAATTTCTCACCACATCAAAGCAATGTGGGATTAGAACTGCACAGGACTCAATGCTCTTAGTGGGTGGCTAAAACACAACATATGGTTTTGAAATGATATTTTGAAAACAGAATTTTAAAAAGTTTTCCTTTGAAACTGTGTCTTCCTGCATTTGGAAGTGTCCCTGTTTGTGTTTCTAATCCCTGAACTGTCTTCCCTGCATGCTGACACAACAGTGTACAGTGTACTGTAAAGTTTAGACACTGCAGAATTCACAATTAAACAGGGCTTGGACATGAAACAGGGCTTGGGATTCAGTCTAGTGTTTTGAGACACTCTGTAGCCCTAGAGAACATTGCAACACAGTCTTTCAATACAATGCAGTGTCTGTTTATGCAGAGAATCCTACTCCTAGCTTACTTTTCATACAGATGTGTCTCTGCTGGTGTGCAGCTCCCTGCTGTTCAATGCTAATCACTGGGGGAACAGGTTTGGATGCATTTGCTCATCATTTGTAAGCCATGGTCTTACAAGTGATAAACTGCACTGCAAGCACTAGCAAAACAAACCTGTCCTGATCACTCAGGGAAACAAAGCTGCCCTATGCAAACTATTTACAACATGCCCAAGTTTTACATCCCTCGGGCAAACTAATGATGAGTGTAGCAGTGGGCCTGGGTCTTCAAAGAGGAGCCGATGATTCAGACCAGACACAGTGCTGCTGTCTAATACAGATTCTGTATTCTGTATGATGTGGACACAGGACTGCTGTCTAATACTGATCCTGTACTCTGAAATGTTGTTCTTTACAACATGTTGTTCCTGATAATAATGTTTCTTCCTATGAAAATCATTATGCTGTTGATTCCTGTCAAACTAAAATAAAGAAATAATAATATTCTTTACAGAAGTTATTCACCTAAGTGTGACTCGTACCCACAAGAGAAATAAGGGAAATTCATTTTCAAACACAACTTAATTCCTCTAAAGTGTCTATACGAAAAGTTAAAAACACAACCAGTTATATCTGTGAGCAGGTTTTTTATAGGCCTCTTTGAAAGATCTCTGAAATCCTTTCATTAGCATTGCATTGTGGGTTATAATGTGCAGTTAGTATTACCGTGTGATAGCACAGCTGCATATTTCAGGTATACTGTGGGTACTTACTGCTCTTCTGTGGTTGCACGGAAAATATTTACTGCTACAAAATGACTTCTGAGCCTAGAAGCTAGCTTATATATTAATGAAATGGTACCACATTCTATTGCAAACAACTCCCCAGCACACCCCTGTCTTATAATTGAATAAAACCCAGGCCTGCACTGGAAGAAGGAGACTGGGCAGCTTGAGGCACCTTCTTCATTGACCTGTTTTTTTGTATTGTAGAAACAAACACTTCATCTGCCAGTTGTCTTTAGGCCTCACTGTTTAAACAATGATTTCACTGATACCTAATGGGATTGACTAATTGCTGGTTTACCCGAGGGGGCAATTAGATGTAATCTAGAGGTGTTAATGAAGCCATTTCCACAACACGGTGCAGCTGAAAGGACAGAGCTCTACTTTAATAGAATTCACATTGGCAGGCTAGCAGAGCCTCAGCCCCAGAAGGAGTCCCATCACTTTCTAGCTCATCCTGTCTGCGCACCTCAGTTACAGGATGTGCTTCACTGCAAGGTGCACAGGTCTGAAAGACAGAAAAAAGAAAGCTCAGTTTTCCATGTCACTGCAGGATCTAATGGCATAAGTGTGCTGACTTGCACCATTTAGCATTTCAATACGGTTTCATTTCACTATTTAATTAAAAGCAGGTTTCCTCTCAGCTCCATTTGAGGTTTATTGAATCATAGCATGGTTATCTCCCAGTGGGGATGGAGAAGAATGAACACCAGCCTCACTCTCTATAGAGTCTGAACACCAGCCTCAATCTCTATACTGATTGAACACCAGCCTTACTCTCTATTATAGACTGAACACCAGCCTCACTCTCTATACAGACTGAACACCAGCCTCACTCTCTATACAGACTGAACACCAGCCTCATTCTCTATACAGACTGAACACCAGCCTCATTCTCTATACAGACTGAACACCAGCCTCACTCTCTATACAGACTGAACACCAGCTTCACTCTCTATACAGACTGAACACCAGCCTCACTCTCTATACAGACTGAACACCAGCCTCACTCTCTATACAGACTGAACACCAGCCTCACTCTCTATACAGACTGAACACCAGCCTCACTCTCTATACAGACTGAACACCAGCCTCACTCTCTATACAGACTGAACGCCAGCCTCACTCTCTATACAGACTGAACGCCAGCCTCAATCTCTATACAGACTGAACACCAGCCTCACTCTCTATTATAGACTGAACACCAGCCTCACTCTCTATACAGACTGAACACCAGCCTCACTCTCTATACAGACTGAACACCAGCCTCACTCTCTATAGAGACTGAACACCAGCCTTACTCTCTATACAGACTGAACACCAGTCTCACTCTCTATACAGAATGAACACCATACTCACTCTCTATACAGACTGAACACCAGCCTCACTCTCTAAACAGACCGAACACCAGCCTCACTCTCTATACAGACTGAACACCCCCATCACTCTCTATACAGACTGAACACCAGCCTCACTCTCTATAGAGACTGAACACCAGCCTCACTGTGTATACAGACTGAGTGCACCTGATCATAGCATATGGTATGTGTACTATAGCAGCTGTGGATCTCAAACTCCAATGACTAATCTGGACAGGGTGTGACTAGCAGGAGTCTGCTGCATGTTTATAGATCGCTAAAGAAATAGTTTCAATATCTTTGCACTTTCACAGTTAAAATAACAGAAGCCCTTGTTCCGTCAGAGGTCACTGTGCTATGCCCTTCCTTCAGTCCTCACAATACCAGGGTCTTTCAGAGATGCTGCGGAGTCCTGCCACAGTTCTGTTGGGTTCCTCTGAAACCAGGTCAGCAGTGCTGTCCAGCGTCAAGACCAACAAAGTGCTATGCTGCTTTCTTTACAGCCAGTGCCATGGAAAGTGACATTGTGAGGAACAAACAAACAAATGCTCAGCGATTGGCGTGAAAACTCAACGTTAGTGGGCAAACGTGTTAAAACTGGAGCTGCAATTCAAAAACCCAGACAGGGATCTGCATATGAGGGCTTGAGGGAGGAATCTACTGAGCAGACCAGAGTAATCCTACACAAGGCAGCTCCTGTGTGCAACCCACTGATAAAGGAGGTGTGAGTCTGGGTTAAAGATTGAACGCTACTGTGTGTGCATCGCACTGTGTGCGTTCTTAATGGGAGGTTCTGTAACTTCACAATGACTTGTTGAGCTGAACTGAGCCTTCTCTATTTCTATTGTGTTCTCCATGTAGATATATAATGGACTGCTGAGACTTGAATGTGAGTCTGCTCTATAAGACTTGGCTCTCATTAAAATGCCTGACACTGACGATTAGAAAGAAGGCAGAACTGAAACAAGCTGCCTCCTGTCATGTTCCTGTCTGCTCATAATAACAAGAAAGATGCGAATGAGAGGGATTTGTCTCTTTACAAGGCACATTTGTTTCCTGATGGAATCTGATCTTTAAATGCAGTAGATTTAGAGAAAGAAATCCACTGCAGTTAAACTCCACTTTCCAACCACAGACTATGTTCCAAAACACGAAGGTGAACCCCGTGCTAACATTCAACTGCTGCGCCTTTGTAGTTTCATGGCATGCCTGACTAGCACATCCGTGTGTAACGGCTTACAGCAAGTAACAGCATGTTTACTGCATATAGAACTAACACTAGCAGAACAATAAGCTAAGATTGGGGGTTTGTTGGCTTTGTTGCTTTTTCTTACATGAGGAGTTGTGGTCAGACAGGAGTCTGGATTGGATCTTGTTTGGACCTGATTTTAGACTCACCTCTCCAGTTTAACAGCTCCTCTGCATTGTGCGGAAGAAAAAGAAAAAAGCAACTTTTCTGAGGAAAACAATCAGTTTGGGGTCCCGCTTTCTATAACACTTTTAAGACAAGAACAAAAGGATAAACAGGATCCATGTACGACTGCAGGCCTATAAGCCTGTTATTTCTTTTTTTAAGCGATTTTTTTCTGTTTAGTGAATTTTAAAAGAGAGAAGAGGAGTTTAAGGCACTATGTAATACGCACTTCTTGTTTGAATGACTCAGCGCTTGTTAGGTTGCAGTTTACTCTGACAGTAAAGAAAGTAAAGAAAGTAACTGGACTGGAAAAGTAAAGAGCAAACAAGAACAGTGTCTATTACAGGAGACAGGGATTGTTCATGTACACAGAGATCACATTGACTGGACTCCTGTTCATGTACACAGAGATCACATTGACTGGAGAGAGAGAGAGAGAGAGAGAGAGAGAGAGAGAGAGAGAGAGAGAGAGAGAGAGAGAGAGAGAGTGTGTGTGCTGCAAACTCTCATAACTAAATGACTGGGTTTTATTCTGAAACAGTGCATCTCTATACAAAATATGAATGAATATGAATATTCTGGGGTTGTCTTCATCATTTTCTTTTCTTTTATCAGCCTTAAGAACTCTTGTGAGAATCCTAAATCAGAGTCCATGTGAAATGAGAGACCTGTGTGCAAGGCCTTGCTGGAAGGCCGTGTCCATGTGAAATGAGTGACCCGTGTGCAAGGTCTTCCTGGAGAGCTGTGTCCGTGTGAATTGAGTGACCCATGTGCAAGCTGTTGTTGGAGGGCCGTGTCCATGGTATGCAGTCATGGTGTGCTCAGGCTCCACGATGGATGTATAACAGAGTTAGAGTCAAGCCTATGTAAGCTGTGCTTCGCATGCGTCTTTAGTGATCTATCTCCAATGATTATTATTCCCAAATGGGTGCATTTCAGATAAACCTGTAGTCAGATGTCCTTCAATCTACAGCATGAACTAAATAAAATTACATTCACGTGACATTAAGCAGAACTTTTTTTTCATTAGGTCCAGAGGATTTTGTTTTAAGCTGAAGCCAGTGTTTACCGTTTCACTGCTTTGAATTGTGAATACAGTTGGTTTCGGTTTAAGTCTCTGTAATAAACAGGAATGGAGATCTCAAGAGCTGCTCTGCTGACCTGCAGAAGCCCATCCTCTACACAGCTCAGGCGCTGCTTTGTAAACCAGCGCTACAGCATGGTTAGTATTGGAGGGATTAACCTGTCTGCTCACTGTTTCTCCACCCACAACACCACACACCACCGTCGCCTGGCAACTGCTGCAGCTCCCTGTGTTGAGCCCTTGTTGTAGAATAAAGAAGTATATGAAAAGGAGGCCTGATGTTCAAGGCGTGGCTGTAGACTGAGAGAGACAGGCACTCTACAATGATGCCGTGCTCAACTGCTGAGCCCGCAGGATTAAGAAATTGCTTTCACATTTTTAAAGCACCAACCCTTTGGCATCAAAGAAGAAAACAGTTATTGAACCCACATCATCACTTTCCCTCAGCTCTGTCTGTACAAATATACTGCTTTCTGTTAGACTGTTCCTTGAAAGACAAAGGCATTGTTCCACACAAACACCAGCAAGAATGTTAATGGATTCTTTTTACGGAAAAATGCAATTTCATTGACAGGCAGGAAAAACAAAATGCAAATCCCCTGGTCCATTGACTGGACAATGCTCATCTTTCTTAGTTTATGACCCTCGTTCATTTTAATCTGTTTTCTATTTAAAAATGATTACATAAGAATTAAAGATTAATCTTATGGAACATATTATAATCAAATTTTAGGGTTTATTGTAACTGTTTTTAGGCAGACCAATTGACCAAATGAAACATTACAAAGTCTAAACACTCCAAATGTGTTTCTGATACGATTTTAGTCTCTGAAGTTCTGAGACATTACATTACAGTGGACAGGACTTTCTAAGTGTGTAATTATAAGGTTGCGTTTTTTAAAATAGTATATAATCATCACAACCACGTCACGAAGTCACAACACACAACTGAAATACAATGGGCCTCATGCACTAAACAGTGTAACCAGTTTAACACAGAGTAAGCCCGTTACTGTGTGCTTTGTACACCTGCTATATTCACTAACCAGTGGCATATGACTTTGCACGCAAAATGAATTGCGTGGAAAATGATACCGCATGTGAGTCATTTATGTACAATTAACAATGGTAATCCATGGAAATGTATTCAAATTCTCTCCCCTAATACCGCAAGGGAGGGACTTGATATAAAAACCATATTTACTTAAAGGTGCTAACTTTCCTTATTGTCTCAGCACGTGTTAAGTTTACCGCTTACTAAAACCAGGCGGTGTCTGTCTAAATCACAATATAAATAGAGCAGACCACAAGTAGTGCTGTGTAGGAAACATAATAAACGCGGATATTTGCTTTCATGTACTGTATTTAATTTTTTTCCAGGAAAATCCAATTAATAAATAATGTTGGGCTGCTCCAACTACTAAAGCCTAGAAAGGGCAATCAAGCACCACCTGTGATAAAATAAACAAAAATAAATCACATGTGAATAATTAAAGTAAATATATTAAAGTGTACCTACAAAACAAATCACCACACCAAACTTAATAGTTGACTTAACATTAAATGCTCAATAGTGACGCTCCTATAAACACACACACACTAAAAGCTAGCTAAATGCCACATGGTACTATTAAAACTATAAAGACAAATAAAGCCATGTGTATACACAAACTAAAATGAAGGGGACAATAATTACAAAAGCAATGTGCAAGAACACAGGGAAAGAAAACTACTAGAAACAGTGGCTGGAATACTGACAGTATGTCTGCCGACTCACCCTCGTCACAGGGGGAACCAAGGGAACACAGGAATGTCAAAACACAGGTCAACACATCAATTACCTCTCTCTGCTGCACTCTTGCGGTGCTGGTATTTTAATTGCCAACAATACACACTTCCTGGTTCTCACGGTCCCACCCGTTACATTCTACCTTATTTTGTGTCAACATCACTGTAGCCAACACTTTTAACAAACACTGCCAGAAATCAGAGGACCTCTTCTACCATTGGAGGTGGCTCCTCATCCACCACTAGGGATAGCTGTTGCAGTTCCTCTTCCTCATGTGTTAGAATAGGGGCCTCCTGAGGTACCGGGACTCCTCTCCACACTACACTCTCCCCATTCAGTGATGATGTATCTTCTCCTGCAGGGAGAACAGGCTACAATCAAGGTCTACAGTAGGTGATATTACTTCCACAACACTGGGATGAAGTGGTCTTAACTCCCCTCGATGGACATGCAGAACTGTCCAAGTTCCATCCACAGGGGCAACAGAATAAACTGCCCCCTGCCCTTGAGGGGACTGTACCACTTTATATACCATAGGGTTCCAAATATCCTGAATTTTATTCCATCCTCTGACCCCATGGTTCTTCAAGGAGACCAATTGTCTTTCCTCTCTCCTCACATCCCAGACCTTTTCATTATGCCTTCTTGCCCTCCACTGTGCCGCATCCACCAGGTGCTTTCGAGTCTCTCCAAAAACTGTTTGCAAATTCTCTTGATGTTCCTCTACCCAGTCCACCACAGTGCCCCCAGCTGGCTCCACTTCTCCAACTCCAATTCGAGAATCTATGGACAGATGGGGTTTTCTTCCAAATAACAGATAGTAAGGAGACTGACTAGTACTCTGGTGAACAGACGTATTATAGGCAAACAACATTTGGGGAAGGTGAACAGCTCAGCGATGTTTCTTCTCTGGAGGGACTGTCCGCAAAAGGTCATGAAGCATGCGATTAAACCTCTCACAATGGCCATTCCCCTCAGGATGTTAAGGAGTCATTCGACTCTTCTGCACCCCATAAAGTTGTCAAAGTTGGTGGATCAAGGTGCTTTCAAATTTTCTTCCTTGATTCAAATTAATTCTCTCAGGCACTCCAAAATGTTAAAACCATTCCTGGACTAGAACTTTATCCACCGTCCCAGCTCACTGATCCCAAGTTGGCACTGCCTGCATATACTTTGAAAATACATTAATAAAACATTTTACCTACCATCACTAGAGGGCTCTAATACAGTAAAGTCAATGGCCAAAACTTCTAGAGGCCTTAAGGCAAGCAAATTCCCCATGGAGGTTCAGATCTTAGGCTGAATTGCCTTGGATATTGTACATCGATTACATCTTTCCCCATGCCTGGCCAAAATACCCTCTGCTGAACCAGGTGTATTGTTCACTCCACCCCTTGATGGCCATGGTCATCATGTAATCTAGTAAGCACTTCTTTCTGAAGAATTTCAGAGAGTAAAAGTTGTAAAAACTTCTTACCTCCTTCTGAAGGATATGCAGCACAATACAGCACATCTTGCTTCTGCTCGATCGTACCCACTAACACACAAGTTCCAACACTGGCTTTAACAACTGTGTTCTCTCAGCCTGATCCGGTCTATAACCCCATCTCCAAAAATCACAAAAACATCCAATCACAGGGTTCTAGGCCTGTAAGCTGGCGAAATCAGCCTTCTGCTGAATAGGCAGAGCCATGATTGTACATTGATTTGCTTCCCCTGGCCTGATGTCCTGACATTGAAGTCCAGAATGAGACTTTCGTAAAATAAGGGGCAGACGTGGTCCCAAAGCTGCTCCAGCCTCAGGAACCATAACATCTTCCTCCTCGTACTGTCGATACAGAGCATAGGCATTGCCATTGAGCCGATAAGTCTCAAACTGCAACTAGCAAAGGCAATGGGACATAAGGACCATTTCTAGACATCCCAGCTGCTGTTCCACAGTGGAGGAAAACACAACCACATCAACCAGATACAAGAGGAGGGACTGGCAGCTCTGATCTCCAAACAGTTGCTCCATCAGTCACTGGAATGTGCCAGGGGCATTACAGAGTCCAAAAGACATCCTGTTAAACTCAAACAGACCAAAAGGGGTACAAAATGTCGTTTTATGCTGATCAAGTTCTGCTACCATAACTTGATTATATCCACTTGCTAAATCAAGGGTAGAGAACCAGAGATTCTTTGATACGTGGTAGGGGGTAAGCATCCTGGTCCGGTCATTAAGTTGCCTGTAGTCAATACACGTTCAGACTGAGGCAGCACAATAGGAGAAGCATAAGGGCTACTATGTTCATGAATAACCTGTCTGTCCAACAACTGCTTTGTATGGGCCTTTACTGCTTCATATTGCAAAGGCAGTATTCTTCTATGTCGTTGATGGACTGGCACACTATCCACCAGGGGGATCTCATGGGTAATAACATTTGTGCATCCTGTATCACCCTCACCATCAGCAAACACAAGATGGTACTTATATAGCAACTGCTGGACCTGTTGCCGTTCAGCTAAAGTTAACCCTGATAGCTTAAGGCCAGAAGAAACAAATAAGGAGTCAATGTTAACAGATGGTACACCCTGCAAGTTAACAATTGCAACATGTTCAGGGCCAACTACCTCCTCATGTTTGAATACCTATAAAGCAGGTTCCTGCACTACCTCTACCCAATGTGCTGTTCCTAAAACTTCACGGGGTGCAAGTAGGCTACATTAACCCCTATATTTACCACCGGTACCTCTGCCTGCCTCTTTACTATATTTACTACAGCAGTAGGCAATAGGAGTCCAGTAGGTAGGGTACCTTCACCTGGCCCTAAGGGTTCTAATAGTGCTGTCCATGGCAACAAACTACCACCTTGAGGGCCGGTAGCCTGAACCATAACCATCATTCCAGCAGGAATACTGACTAACCCATCCCTCTGTACTTTCATGTTATCCACCTGGGGAGTGCCAGTCAACACCACTTGTCAACAGAAATGAAGTGCCTTTTGCCAATCTACACCTGCGTTAACAACAGGGGGGACATGAAAAAGTGTGGGCCCCTGCTGTGAGAATTACTCGCAATAACACTCCTCAATTACATTAATTACCAGAAGCACAGGTAGCTCTCATCAGCTATGTTTTGCCCCAATGCTTGTGAGGTCTTTAACAACCAAAACCCCATGGTTGGGAATTAGTTACTCCAATACTTGTACATCCAGCTCCAAATAGCCCACATATGGTATCTTTAGACCATTGGCTGCTTGAAGCTTTAACCAACCACAATCTCTATGCTTCCCCCCATCCCAGGACTTAGGCAGGCTCTAGTTTTCAGATGACCAAGTCCTACTTCTGGGCTCTAACCTCCCCCCCCAACCCCTATCACTACAAGACACCTAACCATGCTTGGCTGTTCCCGCACACAACACCATGCAATATGGCCAGCGAGGTTGCACTGATTACAAATGGGACTACCCTCTGAATCATACCTACACCTGGAATGGCTCGGAGATGCCATATTTACTAATATCCTGTTGTTGTTCTAAAAGCTGTAATAAGCGATTTATTTGTAACTGTTGACTACTTAAAATCCCTCTGATTTCCTCAAATTCAGTATCCTGTGTTTTTGATACGGCAACTGCTTCACAACTGCTTTGGACCTCTAATTGGATACTACTGGATCGAGCTGGGGGAGCATGAACAGCATTAATTGGTCCCCGTTCCCCTTCCTGAACCCATCTAATTGCCTCCTAATGTAAGGCTATTAAGGTAATCTGTGGGTATCGATGTACAATGCCTTTTAACTCCCGGTGCAAGATATTGTCTCGCACATTCTATGCAAATTGGTCCCTTAGCACAATCTCTGAATTTGAAATACTGTTAAAATTACTCCACTAAACCAGTTCCAGTGAGGACATTAATGCATGGGAGTACTCATTAAGAGATTCTCTCTCTTTCTGCCTTCGCTCAAAAACTGCATGTACAAACCCACATAGGACTGGAAACAGCCATATAACTTAATCAATATTTGAAATACTTTCTCAGGATCCTCCCTCTCTTCCTTGGATCGGTATTTTATCTCATTCCAAGCCTCCCCTTCTAAATGGTTGTATAAAGAGATGGCCTGATCTAATTTAGACATTTAGTGCACCTCCGTTCCCGTGGTAAATACAATACTCTTTCAGTTGCTGCAGGACTTTCTCCTGGTACAGCTGCAACTGGAGGTACATTCTGCTGCTGAGCAGCCAGGGTATCATGACCTGTCCTCAACGCCTGCAACTGCTCCTTCAAGTGCTCCATCTCCGCCATCTTAGCACTTTAAAACAAACATTAGAACAAATAAACAAATAAATAATAATCTCGATGGGGAGTGTTCTCCAGGTTGCCAGCCACTGTTTCCCTCTCTTTCCCTTTATACCAAAAAAATATACTGCAGCACTGCAGCATATGCAACCAATTTCCAGTCTCCAAGATCCTGCCGACTACGCCAAATGTGACGGCCTGACCTCCTCTACTTAACTGTCCAGATCGCTATCCAAACTACGCAATCTATGGTTTAATGAGAAATAGCACCTCCAATAACCTCTACAGACCAGTAATATTTGGGTACCCCACATAGAGCCCCTCTTAAATAAATGAAAAGACAAAAGAAATTGGTTGTGCTTTTTTTTTTTTTTTTAGCAAAATCTTTATAATAGACAACAAAATAGTAAAACTAAAATCAATAATTGCTGCTGTGCAATAGAACAAAAATACAATCTTAACCATATATCTTGCACTAAAAATAATTGTTTACTTATTGTCCCCAGCGACACCTAGA